>NC_086012.1:2882500-3080000 GCF_030014385.1 Trichomycterus rosablanca
GGATTGACAGTATACAATCTAAGCAATTGAGTGGCAACAGTGGCAACCTGGCAGTGGTGAGGCTTGAACCGGCAACCTTCTGATTACTAGACCATTTACATTACATTTACATTTTCAGCATTTAGCAGACGCTTTTATCCAAAGCGACTTACACGATGAGCAATTGAGGGTTAAGGGCCTTGCTCAAGGACCCAACAGTGGCAACTTGGTGGTGGCGGGGCTTGAACCGGCAACCTTCTGTTTACTAGACCAGTATCTTAACCACTAGGCTACAACTGCCATTTAACCCAGCCATCATTAGAAAGTTAAGATGTTTAGTTACAAGTCCAGTTGCCTGTTTAATATCTACACTTACATACTATCTAATAAATTATAACATTTTAATATGGTCTATTTAATTGTGTTGTATGTTAATAATACATCAGATGTAAATAATATTCCATCCATGAATTATAAACAGCATAAAACAACTATTTAAATATACAGTGTAGAGATGCATGAGTACTGATACTAGTATCGGGTATTAGCCCGATACTATGGAGGTAAATATGTAGCAAAAGTTTTGCACCTGTGAAAACGAAATCTGTAAAATTTGTACCTGTAAAAAAAAATCTGTAACTGTGAAAAAGATTTGTACCTGTAAAAAATAAATTTGTAACTGTAAAAAAAATCTGTAAAATTTTTCTCTGTAAAAATAAAATCTGTAACTGTGAAAAAGATTTGTACCTGTAAAAAATAAATCTGTAACTGTAAAAAAGATTTGTACCTGTAAAAAATAAATTTGTACTTTTATTTTCGATGTGAGAATAAAAACATTGCAGCACAGTTTCAAATCTGCCCGCCACGAGTTTTGCAACAAATATCTCAGTCAGCGTGTTGCAAAACTGATCTGTAACTACTACTGAGGAGATAGACGTAATTACCGACCAATCAAAAGAGCTGGTTTTTAGCGCAGCAGAAGCGTGTCAATCACAAAGTTTCAGTGTAGTGGGATCAGAACATCATAACTCACGTTATAACATCCTTATTAGTGTTGCTGTGGGTATTATGGTGGATGTTTGCTGCGTGTTGTCTGCTAGTTAATGTGTTAATGCGTTTAACCCTGCTAGTTTTATACTGGACATATTGGACACTCGGCCTGACATTCGAGTTTCTTTCATCTCGTTCTCGGCTAATAAACATTCAAAAACGAATAAACCTGCACGAACTGACTCTGCAGTAAGCAAAGCACAAACTACAATCTAATATGTTTTTAAAAGTCTTTCTGTTTATTTTTATTTAACGCTATTTCGTGATTGTGAGCTTTATCTGCCTTGAAAAGCCAAGGGAGCCTCTCAAAAGTGCATAAAACCAGGTTATAGTTCTGTATTACCTAGTGACATGTACCATTCACCACAACTGTATTAAGTCCTACAGTACTGGTACAGTCAAATACATATCGTGTAAAAGAAATCTAAACGTACATTTTAATGTAATAAGCAATGTAGTGACATGCACCACCTACTACCCCTAAATTACAGAAAAAAAGCTCTACAGTGTGGGTATAGTAATGAAGAATAAAATATAAACGTAGAAATATAACATAGAAACGTAAATTTGTATACAAAAAAGGTTGTAGTAGTTACCATGTCACTTGCACTACTCACTATTTTACATAATAGTCTTACAGCAGTGATAAATCATACAAAGTCCTACAGCATGAGTATAATAATAAAGAATGAAATATAGAAAATTTTAATTGCAATTTACATTGCTTATTACATTAAAATGTACATTTAGATTTCTTTTACACGATATGTATTTGACTGTACCAGTACTGTAGGACTTAATACAGTTGTGGTGAATGGTACATGTCACTAGGTAATACAGAACTATAACCTGGTTTTACGCACTTTTGAGAGGCTCCCTTGGCTTTTCAAGGCAGATAAAGCTCACAATCACGAAATAGCGTTAAATAAAAATAAACAGAAAGACTTTTAAAAACATATTAGATTGTAGTTTGTGCTTTGTTTACTGCAGAGTCAGTTCGTGCAGGTTTATTCGTTTTTGAATGTTTATTAGCCGAGAACGAGATGAAAGAAACTCGAATGTCAGGCCGAGTGTCCAATATGTCCAGTATAAAACTAGCAGGGTTAAACGCATTAACACATTAACTAGCAGACAACACGCAGCAAACATCCACCATAATATCCACAGCAACACTAATAAGGACGTTATAACGTGAGTTATGATGTTCTGATCCCACTACACTGAAACTTTGTGATTGACACGCTTCTGCTGCGCTAAAAACCAGCTCTTTTGATTGGTCGGTAATTACGTCTATCTCCTCAGTAGTCCCGCCCCCTGCACCCCTAAGCCCCGCCCCTGCAGCTACAGGTACAGATCAGTTTTGCAACACGCTGACTGAGATATTTGTTGCAAAACTCGTGGCGGGCAGATTTGAAACTGTGCTGCAATGTTTTTATTCTCACATCGAAAATAAAAGTACAAATTTATTTTTTACAGGTACAAATCTTTTTCACAGTTACAGATTTTATTTTTACAGATAAAAAATTTTACAGATTTTTTTTACAGTTACAAATTTATTTTTTACAGGTACAAATCTTTTTCACAGTTACAGATTTTTTTTTACAGGTACACATTTTACAGATTTCGTTTTCACAGGTGCAAAACTTTTGCTACATATTTACCTCCATAGATACCGCGCTCATTAACTCGTACTCGTACTCGCAAACGAGGCTCCGATACTAAACATCCGATACCTTGTACCTAGTGCACGTTGCTGCGTTAACGCAGGGAGATTTTTTTACTTCTAAAACTAAAGCAATTCATTTTTCACCCACGGGAGACAGATTCAATTATTCTCACTGACCACGCTCACACGCACGTTTAATGTTATTTAGTTCCGTTTGAAAAAAAAACAAAAACCTTCAAAATAGAGCTAACAGTGAAGATAACCGGTTACAAAAGCAGCGACCGCTTTTATAGGACGTGTGTGTGTCTTTAATACTCTGTTCACAGTGTCGATACAAGTGATTCGGGAGTCGACTCATTTTAAGCGCAGTTTCTTTTCTCAGTCATCTCTCCGTGTTTACTGTTATAATGAACGATGCGGTTGTAAATAAACACCAAATACTACAGAACATTTTGTGTGACTCGCTTACATTATAAAGCTCAGGCTTAATTATACTGGTTATTACCACAGAGCGGGAGCCGACTCAGAGTCGTTTACGATTTACCGAGGTGAACCACGAATGTACGTGCTGATAGAATCGGCTCAGATGGGATCGGACTGTATTATCCTTTTAAAGTAAATATTTCAATCAGCAGAATCGCATCTCATGTATGATGTGCACAACGTTAATTACGTGCGTTTATTAATGAACGTTAGCTTGTCAGAAGCTTTCTCAATGATGTCTGTGCGGTGTTTTTTTTTTTTACAATTAGTGATGGCAACCCAAGCAACTGTTCCACTGCACTATTTTACACTAAAAACTACACTATTCCATAATGCTCCAGATTGCATCATTCTAAATAGGTATCGGTATCGGTATCGGCGAGTACAAAAATACATGTACTTGTACTCGTACTCAGTTGGGAAAAAATGGTATCGATGCATCCCTAATACAGTGTATCACAAAAGTGAGTACACCCCTCACATTTCTGCAAATATTTCATTATATCTTTTCATGGGACAACACTATAGACATGAAACTTGGATATAACTTAAGAGTAGTCAGAGATTTACTGTCTTCTGAAAATAACTCAACACACAGCCATTAATGTCTAAATAGCTGGCAACATAAGTGAGTACACCCCACAGTGAACATGTCCAAATTGTGCCCAAATGTGTCGTTGTCCCTCCCTGGTGTCATGAGTCAAGGTCCCAGGTGTAAATGGGGAGCAGGGCTGTTAAATTTGGTGTTTTGGGTACAATTCTCTCATACTGGCCACTGGATATTCAACATGGCACCTCATGGCAAAGAACTCTCTGAGGATGTGAGAAATAGAATTGTTGCTCTCCACAAAGATGGCCTGGGCTATAAGAAGATTGCTAACACCCTGAAACTGAGCTACAGCATGGTGGCCAAGGTCATACAGCGGTTTTCCAGGACAGGTTCCACTCGGAACAGGCTTCGCCAGGGTCGACCAAAGAAGTTGAGTCCACGTGTTCGGTGTCATATCCAGAGGTTGATGGACTAAACCCAATTGAGCACCTGTGGCGCATCCTCAAGTGGAAGGTGGAGGAGTTCAAGGTGTCTAACATCCACCAGCTCCGTGATGTCATCATGGAGGAGTGGAAGAGGATTCCAGTAGCAACCTGTGCAGCTCTGGTGAATTCCATGCCCAGGAGGGTTAAGGCAGTGCTGGATAATAATGGTGGTCACACAAAATATTGACACTTTGGGCACAATTTGGACATGTTCACTGTGGGGTGTACTCACTTATGTTGCAGCTATTTAGACATTAATGGCTGTGTGTTGAGTTATTTTCAGAAGACAGTAAATCTACACTGCTATACAAGTTGTACACTGACTACTCTAAGTTATATCCAAGTTTTATTTCTATAGTGTTGTCCCATGAAAAGATATAATAAAATATTTGCAGAAATGTGAGGGCTGTACTCACTTTTGTGATACACTGTAAATATGGAGTTAAATTACTGTTTGTTAGTTTCTAAATGTTTCATACTGGAGAAAAAGAAAATTAAAAACATACATACATGATGCCATACCATTAAAACATGCTACATTTTACATGCTACAATACCCTAGACAGTTCACACCCTACTTAATCATGTACATGTACAAACCTGGCCGCCCAACAGCAGTGCTGAGATTTAAACCCGGATCTCAGTGGTGGTGGGCAAGCTAAATACACCGCTGCACCGTCCGAGCATACGAACAATATGTATTTATTATTTGAGAGTACTGTGTAAATACTACGCTATACAGCTGAGTGTTTAACTAGTCTGAATATGCGTCAGCCTTAGAGGAGAAATTCCTGTTTGACCAGTAGTGAATCTTGTTGTAGATAAAGTCAGAGATGTAAGGTGTAAAATGGTTAGACACTGAGAAAGGTTTTGTCCGTTTTAAAGCATTGTTAGGCTATAAGCTTGCTATGCAGTTTGAAATGAGACAATATATTTAACGTGAATTACTGTAAAAAGGAATTTCCACTGTAAAATCTGTAGCCGTCTAAACTGTAACAACCTTAATAAATCTGGCTCTGCATTATATGGTCTTAATTGAATCTGGGGCATTGGATCTCACTGGCACCAGATCTCACCCACTTACCTACCACAAACTATGTAAACCGAAAAAAAAATCCAAGCGTCGGTTCAGAAGCAGCACCCACAGAATGAGCCAACATGGTGCTTTATAGAAAACAGGTCACACCACACACAGAGCTGTTTTCCAAAGGAAAATGTGACACCACAAACGGCTTTAATGCAGAGGAGGAGTAAAGGCTGATGATTAGTCCCATCAAAGGTTCAACCACATAATCAAAACTAGTCCACACAGTTTATGTACACTTATAAGAGACCTGTATTTAACAGTTGTTCAGTGTTAATGTAACATCATTAATAGTAAAAAGAGTTTTTCGATGTGTTTATTGTGGTGATAAAGTTTACTTTAAATATACAGGTACATACATCACACATAATATCTGGTTATATTATAAATTAGCTCTGTAAACTTTTATAAGCTAATATTAATAAACATAAACAAGCCTCTGGCACAGTATCTGGTTTGATGGTAACATGCATGAATATGTACATGAATGCTCATGTTACATCAAATTAATATAAATATAAAAGAGAAACTTTGTAGGTTACAAGAATCAGTTACATTTGGATAATTGGCATTAACAGTAAATGGTTAAAACGTTAAACAAATGTCTTCTTTGTGTAACAGATGCTGATGTTATCTGCCAGGAGATTAATACACTGCATCAGATTTTACACAACAATGCATTTGATTTTTATCATTTTAATTTGTTATTCTATTTTTTGTTATTTTTGCTTTATAAATAGTGCATTTTTAACATGTATATTATTTAGCATTTTAATTATAATATAATTAACTCACTATGCTTTGTTCTATTTTAATACATTAATAAATGTATTTTAGGTTTTTAATATATTTGAAATCACATTAGGAATACAATAAATACCTTTTTTCTAATCTATTAAAAATGTATTAAAGTTTAATATTTAAGATTATTGTAATAATTTGCTCTTATTTCAGCACTTTTGTTATAGAAACATACTGCTGGCCTATTTCATTATTTAATATTTGAAAGCATTTTATTTGGAACAATTCAGTGAAGACAGTGAAACTAATAATACAGGTTGCAGTTGTGAGAGTAAGAAATGTAAACAAATTTAAATATGTTTCTTTTATTATTTGTCTTTCTTGTAGTTTCCTGGAGGATTCCCAGGCGCGCAGCAAGATCCTCTGTTTGGATATTTCACTGCGGTCGCTGGACAGGTAATTCCTCATAAAGCCAATTCCATCTGTGTGGTCAGTGTGTATTACTGCTTACCAGTAGAATATTACAATGATTTATAAATACTAGACACATAATTCATTATTCAGTTATAAAATATTCACACTTAGTTATTACTGTACAAGCTTAAAAATGTCATCAGTACTAAAACCTACTTATTTTAGTGTGAATGTAAACTGAATGTAAATTGTAAATGAATGTAAATTTACTTTGATTTAGGATGGACACATAACCGCCGAGGAGCTTCAAGCCTGTCTGACTCAGGCCAACTTTACTGGGGGCTACAGACGTAAGACTGTCATTTGTTTTAATGGCTCGATTCATGATTGAGTTTTATTAAAAGATTTTTGTGCACATTTGATGCTTCTAACTTTGTGACATGAAGTGCATGAATAACACGGATTTCATTTTGTACTCATTTTATTTACAGTTGTACATTTTTTTATATTTTATTTTACAGCATTCAACTTGGAGACCTGCCGGCTGATGATCGGCATGCTTGATGTATCCTTCACAGCATATCAAAACAATGAAAGCACCTTTAACGTTTTACTAGGTTCAGAAGCTAGCAATAAGTTTGTAGAAGTTATTATTATAGGCTTATTTAGGTGTCAGAGTAGGAAAAAAAACCTGATTTGTACTGAATACTGAGAAATAAAGTTGGTTTCCATTAACTTGGCTGTTAGCGTGACATGTCGGGCAGTATGAGCTTCAATGAATTTAAGGAGCTGTGGGCGGTGATCAATGGCTGGAAGCAGCACTTCATGTCCATTGACAGAGACCAAAGCGGAACGGTGGACCAACAGGAAATGACCCAAGCAGTTACATCTATGGGTAAAACACTTTGACATTCATATTAATAAATGTTTTTTTTTTTAAAGTATTTTAGTTTTGTTTATATAAATTCAATAGGATTTAGATCCTAATTTTTATTAAGAAATGCTTTTTATAATCAGAGTAAAAGGTTGCAGGGTAAATTTTATTCCACACATATCAATGGCTTGAATCTAAACATCAATTTCATTAAAATGATTCGATTCCATTAATAACTACATGGATCATGTCAGGAAGCAAAACCCAAGCTGTCAGCTTATGCTGAGAGAAAACGTCTATAAACAGTCCGAAAAAAAAAAAAAAACTGACCTAAATTAGAAACAAACATGATGCTGTCCTTAGTCAAGCAGGCATACTTTAACTGTACCTATTAGCAGGCTGTATTTGTATTAAGAAGGCTTTATGTGTGTACAGGTTACAGACTGAACCCTCAAGTGATGAACTGCATTGTGAAACGCTACAGTAACAAGGGAAATATCACCTTCGATGACTATGTGGCATGTTGTGTCAAACTAAGAGCTCTGACTGGTAAGTATGAGGATATGTGATTCACTGTGTACTGAAATGGAATTGTTAATCGTCAAACAGCGACAGAAGGGCCTGGGTTCGATTCCCTGTCCTTTCTGTGCAAGTCCAAATACATGCACTCAGGCCTATGGGAGCTTCTAAAATTACCCGAAGTGTTAATGTGTGTGTGTGTGTGTGTGAGTCTGTCCTGTGATGGACTGGTGATCTTTTCAGGGTGTTTCCTGTCTATTGTCCAATGAATCTGACCTACTGCGACCCTGACCAGGATGAAGCTGTGCTAAAAGAGTTGATTTTAAATTGCCAGCAAAGCCTAGCTTAGACATGATCAAAACAGTTTGACCATAAATAAACAACATAGATGTTTTCAAAACACACAAAACACTGCAAATTCTGGCTAGTGACCACCAAACAACCAGCATCAACATGCTCAAAACACACGACATCCCAGCTGTTGACTGATCGATGTCAGTATGAAAACATGCTAATTATATACAGTATATATTTATTCTATAAATCAATGTTTATATTTGTACTAATAAATGTTAAAGAATGACCAGCAAACTGTGTTAATGTGTTCAAAACACCAAGGGCCTTTTTGATTTGTCTGTCTTTATACATGTGCAGTTTTATATTTATGAAGAGTTTGAGGACTGTTCCAGCTTTAAAATATGCCTGATCAATATATTATATATATAAATATTGAACGATCCTGCCATGAATGTAACCAATGTGTTTCAACCAGCTCTGATGAGCAACCAGCTAATGCTGATTTTTGCCATTTTTACATCAGAGAAACAACATATCATTACTGTACACTGTATAAATAGTATAAAAATGATTAATCTGGTGTGTCAGCAGAAGTAAAGAGCCGTCTAAGTTCATAGAGAAAACAAAAATTGTTCCTTTTTGTATGTACATGAGATACGTGTATTCACTAACACTAACCACATAACCTTTGTGCTCAGAAATTTTCCGCAGGAGGGACCAGGCCCAGCAGGGAATGGCTTCGTTTCAATATGACGACGTAAGTCTTTACACTTGACTACTTCAAGTAATTATTTTAGTTAATTTCAGCTTTAATTTTCAGCAGTACATCTCTCTCACATCCTCTTCCTCTCTCTCTCATTTCAGTTCATCCAGTCCATTATAAGCATTTGAGAGAAATGTTGGAACCAACACACCAGACTCAATTCCAGCATCTTCTTATATATAAAGTAGTATTTAGAGGGAATGAGCTTGTTTTTATACGAATGCTTTTTTAAATTTGCGCCTACAAACAGCATCTGAAAAGAGTTGCTTTTAATCTGTTATGCTTTTAGTCCTGGACTTGCACTGGTGAATAAATGAAGCATCGTTTTATGGGACCAAACCACTGCGAAAAACAGTGTAACCCAAGGATTGTACTCAGTAAAGCCAAAATGTTGATATATTTGCTTTGGTGTCCTTTATTGATTGACATATGCTCACTGGCCACTTTTATTACATTTATTAGGTTTCCCTGTATGAGGTTTTAGACGTTGTGGTACTGTGGTTTGTGGAAACGCTTGGCTGTTGTTCTGAGGTCTGTGTCATCCAGAAACCCAAGTATGTGGCTAAATAACCCAAATTCTTTATCAGCTGTGATAAACCTCGTTTTAACTGTCTCACGAGAATGGAAATGTTTGTTACCATCATAGTAGAAAACAATCTTTTAAATATATAGAGGTAGTTTTGTACTTTTCACCCTTGATATTAAAATCGTGTTACTGGTTTGGGTCACATCTTCATACAGTACCTTCAGGAACTTGTCTTTGTATCTTAGGCATCAGTGAAATATAAATAATTGAATATATTTTCAGTTCAAATGCATTATTAGAGCTTAAAAACATAATTTTAAATTGTTTAAACCCATTGGAGCTGTTTTTAAGTCATTGAGAAAATACTAATGCTAAAACAGCTAATTGATTGGGCTTTGTTTCTACTATAAAAATAAGACATTCTAATAAAAAATGAGTTTCCTTTGCCTATATAGTGTATGTGTAAATAAAATCAAAACAGTATTGTTTAAACAAACCAAATAAAAAAACGCCCAGTCTAATGCTCTTACACAGCTTACTCAGTTTGTTAGGTCAACACCAAGCCCTTCATGCACCAGTCCAGGTGTGTCAATGCAAGAAAGACAAAATATGCAAATATAAATGCAAAAATAGATGCAAATCACAATCCAGCATAAAACTGAGGCTATAACCTATAGAACACACTGGTTGAGCAGGTGAAGTTGAGTGTGTAAAGATCATCATTAAATTATCAGTACAGTACAACTTGCCACAGTCTACAAAGAAAGAACACAGATAACAAATGGTTATAACATTTTATTAACATTTAAAATGCTTTGATATCCCTTTCAGTAAGTATAATGGCAAATTATGATACACTTCACCCAGCATAAGAACACCTGACGAAACACTGAACACGAATTTTACAGGATTATAATTAAACTAACTACAGTGTAATGTCTTTTGTATAGTTAGTTTACTGCACACAGTGCACAAGCCTTTATTGTATATCTTTCATAATAATATTAATAATAATATTTACACAACACCGATACTTGTGCACTCTATTTTTAACTCATCATGTTAATATTGTAATACATTCATTCTTGTAAGCAGCTGCTCTCAGTAAAGTTGTAGATAAATTCAGATGTTTAAAGCGGTCAGATTACTTGTTTCTGGATGTTTTACTTTCTCACAACGTTACTATAATGGTGTATCACCACCAAGCAACTAACTCATACCACATAGTTGTGTTTGCTGGGTGAATAAATATGTACATTTATAATAGTAACCCAATATATGTGTCCTTGTTAATTGAAGATAAAAATTAGATGCTGTTCTGAGTACATTTATAAACACGAAGTCAAAAGAAAAGAGCACTCATTCATCACACAAAATTCATCAGTTCACAAGGTCACATCAAACCACCTCACTTGCATGTCTTTGGACTGTGGGAGGAAACTGGAGCACCCGGAGTAAATCCACACAGACACTGGGAGAACATGCAAACTCCACACAGAAAGGACCCGGACTGCCCCACCGGGGGATCGAACCCAGGACCTTCTTGTTGTGAGGCGACAGTGCTACCCACTGAATTGAATGTTCAGCTCGAACTAAATGTGTTTTTACTTCTTAAAATATGATGTTTAATCACACATTGAACCTGTCTGTTTTCTTCTTTTGACATGAGCAGTAGAGAGTGCAGTGCCAAAAATACTCGTAAATCAATTATAAACATGTGCATTTATTACTGACCAAAGCTCCACTTTTCTGGCTTTTAGTAAAATAAACAAAATACACAAAATTATTAAATAACTTACATTCATTTTCAGTTAGAGGTTTTTTTATACAATCATTTACAATAATATAATAACAAAAATAATTTTCCTCCTTTCACTGCACTTCTGGCTTACAGAAAATGAAGTACACACAATTATTACTGGAGAACAAATGTTTTAAAACCTTTATTTCATTTTTTTTTCATTTACTGCAGTAAAACATCCCCACACAGCTCCTCTCTCTCTCTCACTGCTACATGTGTTTGGTCTCGCAGTGCCATATTTAGTAATATTTGTAATAAGTTAACATTTCAGTTTTGATGAATTTCACTGTTTCTGTAATGTAATCTTATTTTTATTCTGTGTAAAACACAATACACACACATGGGCTGAAAATACTCTTATTAGAAAAGTTCTTTAATAAATGCAGTATAGGCCAATTGGAAAATGTTTGAGGTTTGAAGGTCTGTGAATCCACACCGTGGTCAACCTCAATACCATGACCTACTGGAAAATAGCTGGCAGATGCTGGTAAAATAATGCCTGACAAACCACAGTTTCTCTCTTTTAATATTGTTAATAAACTGACACACATGCTTATCTCTCTGTGTGTGGGGTGTTTGTGTACAATACAGTGCTCTAGCACTTTTGCATGCAGTGTGAACAGTCTGCAATATCTTATACTGGAACCCAGTCTGACATCAACCTCGGTATGGACATCCAGATCAGAATGTATAACTCTTTACGTCAGTCTTTTATTAATATATGATGGAACACTGGAAAAAGTCTAGTTCATGTTACAGTACCAGTAACACTAACACTAGCGACTAATATTAACTAATTAATATTCATTTTAACTAATGTATTTATTTATTTAGTTATTATTATAAAAGATATAAAGGCTTGTGTACTGTGTGCAGTACACTAACTATACGAAAGACATTACAGCTGTGAATTAATATCCAAGATCAACACAATACTTGTTAGCTTAGTCGCACTGTAATGATTCTGTTTCTATAAGCACTCTGTATTTACAACTCATCATATTAATATTGTAATTCAAATATGTTTGTAAGTAGCTGCTCTCAGTACAGTTGTAGATACATTCAGTTGTTTAAAGCAGTCAGATTTCTTCTTTCTGGATGCTTTTCATTTTTCACAACGTATTACTGTGTTTGCTGGGTAAATAAATATGTACATTTCTAAAAATGACCGAGTATATGTGTCCTTGTTCATTAAAATAAAAAATAGATACAAATCTGTCTACATTTATAAGCACAAAGTCAAAATAAAAGCCCACTCATTCATCAAAACACAAATATGGCATAGGAGCCTCACTACGCATGCGCAGACGGAATTTGCGTAGGATGCGCAAAGTGCGTCCGTACTTTCCGTACGTATAATTTATAATTATTAAAAAAACGTACAATCTTCCAATGCCTGTAATGATGTATGTTAGGATTTTACCAACGTAACAACGTGACGGTACCACAACAAAACACAGCAGAGCAGGACGGGAGGAGCAGGGTGTGTATGTGAGATGTGAGAGAAGCTAGTCTGTACACACATGGTCTTTATTTTATTATGAAACGAGAGAAATGTACTGAATCTGGCGGACAAAAAGTAAAAGTGAATTATCGATCTGATTCCAATATGTTAGGTTTTTAACATATCATTATTAAACATAAATTACATCCAGACCACATGGTCTATTGTTCAAAATGACGCCGTGACCCGGATCCCCCCCCCCCTGACTCATACCGAAGGGGGGAGGCGGAGCCCGGGGCTTTTTAGCACATTTCATTGGCTCCAACAGCAGCGGCGTAGGAGGAGCCTAGACTAGTTTTAAAAAAGGGATGGCGGGCTCAGATCGGCCTCTTTCTTACGTGGTGTGTCTAGACTGCAGGAGAAAAGGAGCGCCGGCCGGCTTAGCTCTGATATATATTCACAGATTATTTTTACACTTAATAAAGTGTTTTAAAGAGTACTTTCTGGACTTCCTTCGACTGCTTTCTTCAGGACCTTTTGAACAAAAGATTTATCCTAACAAATGGTAGCCAGAGGATGGTTCAAGAGGTCTGAGGATTGCATCAGAATTAATTCAGCTGACTGAGGTAAGACCAGGAATTCTGAAAAAATCTTTTGTACTCAGTACGAGGCGCGCCTGCTTAAAGTAAACAGACGTTCTCTGTATATATATTAGATGCATTTATTATTTAGCGTACTGAGTGTGAAAGTGAATCACAGAATCCGTAAGTGTCTGATTAAATTACTAAAGTATCATTAGATAGTTTAAAACTGTGAATATATGTTGGAGCTAAAAATGTGTGTTTCCTGATATCTGAATTTGAACCAAACCGGTTAAAATAAATGTTAAGGGCGCCATTGTGTATGGAACACTATTGGAGGGAAAGGGGAGTCTGTCTGCTATGGGAGCGAGACTCGTCTAATTCGAATTGTTCTACATTTTAATTAGCCTGACTGTTATGGGAGCGGGGTTTAATTAATTTGATAGTTCTAAATTATAACGAATTTGTCGGTTATGTACGGTGGCCGAGAAGTGCAAAACAAATTTACATTTCAGAAAACAAAATTACAAAAAAACAAAAACAAATTTACAACAAAAGCAAAAACAAATTTACAAGTGCTCGGGTACCCAGTGTTTGTAAATTTGTTTTGGCATATGTAAAAGTGTTTCAGCACTTGTAAATTTATTTTCGGCATATGTAATTTTGTTTTCTAAAATGTATATTTGTTTTGCACTTCCCGGCCGCACATTTCTGACGGAAAAGGCAGGGACAATAAACCGGAAGTGCGTGTTGCTTACCTGCTGTCAATCAAACTGTTTCTCAGCGATAAAGTGAACGGAGTTTGTGATGGTGACGATAAACAAGGTTTTGTCTAGTTTGTGGAAATCATTTTATCCAGTTGACCCGCTATTGTTTTTCTTGTGGAAAGTTTTGTGCAGATGTTTAGACGTAGTGTGTGCATCTCTATTTACCGTCCGCTCTTCTAAACATCTAAGTAATTCCCACAAGAACAACAAAAGCGAAATAATGAAAATCATTAACACAAAATGGACAAAACATTGTTTATTAGGGACGGAACATTTGATACCGAGGCTTTAAAACTTGTTTCACTTTTGTAACAGTGGACTCAGTGTATCGGAACTTATATTAAAGCAGCAGCATGTGCGGGACTGATGAAGCTTTGGTGCTGTGTTTTATCTCACTCACTATATAAGAGACAATCAAACCAGGGTTACCCACCGTCCTGTAACATACACAATCCTTCTTTATTTGGAGACTAAACACCGCGTTCAGTACTGAACTGATACAGGACGCTTTGTTCCGTATTTTTATCAATGGGAGACGGTGTGGTGTATAAAACAGAAGGAAACTGCTGCTTAATTCATTATATTAAGTAGTGTTCACTTTTATTCTTAGTAACGGTGTGTGTGCGCTGGTTATAGCAGCAGGGGGGGACCTTACACAGTCATGAGAACAAAGGTTTTATTTATGGTGTTTAACATTTATTATTTTCATTCTTTATAATAATAAGTCAGAACCATATTTTAGGCAAAACAACGCACTCCGCCCACTGTGCTACTCATACAGCGGTTTATTAAACAGGTTATGTCACGTTACTAAGAATAAAAGTGAACACTACTTAATATAATGAATTAAGCAGCAGTTTCCTTCTGTTTTATACACCACACCGTCTCCCATTGATAAAAATACGGAACAAAGCGTCCTGTATCAGTTCAGTACTGAACGCGGTGTTTAGTCTCCAGATAAAGAAGGATTGTGTATGTTACAGGACGGTGGGTAACCCTGGTTTGATTGTCTCTTATATAGTGAGTGAGATAAAACACAGCACCAAAGCTTTGAATCAATCCGCACATTCCTGCTGCTTTAATATAAGCTCCGATACACTGAGTCCAGTGTTACAAAAGTGAAACAAGTTTTAAAGCCTCGGTATCAAATGTTCCGTCCCTAATAAACAATGTTTTGTCCATTTTGTGTTAATGATTTTCATTATTTCGCTTTTGTTGTTCTTGTGGGAATTCCTTAGATGTTTAGAAGAGCGGACAGTAGCTGGAGATGCACACGCCACGTCTAAACATCTGCACAAAACTTTCCACAAGAAAAACAATAGCGGGTCAACTGGATGAAATGATTTCCACAAACTAGACAAAACCTTGTTTATCGTCACCATCACAAACTCCGTTCACTTTATCGCTGAGAAACAGTTTGATTGACAGCAGGTAAGCAACACGCACTTCCGGTTTATTGTCCCTGCCTTTTCCGTCAAATATGTGCGGCCGGGAAGTGCAAAACAAATATACATTTTAGAAAACAAAATTACATATGCCGAAAATAAATTTACAAGTGCTGAAACACTTTTACATATGCCAAAACAAATTTACAAACACTGGGTACCCGAGCACTTGTAAATTTGTTTTTGCTTTTGTTGTAAATTTGTTTTTGTTTTTTTGTAATTTTGTTTTCTGAAATGTAAATTTGTTTTGCACTTCTCGGCCACCGTAGTTATGGGAGCGGAATTCGTAAATTCGTGTGGGAAATCTTGAAAGAATCTGCCGGTGCTGGAAACGGGATTCGATCTATAAGATTGTCCTATATACGGGCTTGTCTGTTACGGTAACGGAGCGCCGTTTAATCTTGAAAGAATCTTTTGGTGCTGGAAACTAGATTTGATCATTAAGATTATTCTAAATTCGGACCTGACTGTTATGGGAGCGGGGTTCGGTTAATTAGACTACTTTAAATTCTAAATCAGGTTCGAAAAACAGTACATCAGGAGTTTTGTTCGTCAGTAAGTCTCTGTGTATGTTTGTCTGTGAAACCGTGTGCTGGATGTGCAACGTGGTTTCTTTTGTTGTCGGCGCCATTTTGTTTCTTGAGAACGCAGCGTGGCTTTCTGTCTGTACGCCATTTTGTCTTGGGAATGCAACGTGGTCTCCCGTCTATCCGCCATTTTGTTTCTTGAGAACGCAGCGTGGCTTTCTGTCTGTCCGCCATTTTGGCTCTGTCTGTCCGCCATTTTGGCACTGGGCAGCGTGGTTTCTTTTGTTCGGCGGCCATTTTGGCTCTGGGAGAGCTGAGCGTGGTTTTCTGTCTGTCCACCATTTTGGCTCTGGGAGGGCTGAGCGTGGTTTTCTGTGTATCCGCCATTTTTGGCTCTATGTGAGCAGCTTGCCGTATCTTTGTCCATCGGCTATCTTTGTACGCCTGGATTGGGTAAGTGCTGCAGTTAATTTTATAATCAACTTTATTTTTATAATCTTAAGATAACTGAGTTAAGATGAAGTATGTATGGTACCTTATTAAGTGTGTTTTAAGGTAGATAGCGCTCTTGAACTTTAAGGTTCTTAAACCAGGAAAGAGTGGAATTCATCCATGTGTGACATAGGACATTTTCACACAAATAGTTAAGGAAAATCTCCTTAATCAGAGTTGTTATAGTGAATAAGATTAAAAAATTTTTTGACTAACCCAACGCTTGTTAATCGTGTTAGGAGCTTTGCATGTATTGTTGAGAGATTGTTATATTGTTTTAATGTGTGGGGTAATGCTGGGCAATAATTCGACATCAATATGTCGCAAGTGGGGAATGTTTCAATAGCGGGGATATGATTTTAAAACAAATTCGATCAATACACATACATACACGAATCCAGTGCTTTAGTGTTACCGCTCTGATCGCACTGGTTACTGTAACACAGTAGTTTTTAAAGCACATTTCACAGACTGTAATTTTGCTTTTGCTTAAGTATGTTTTGTATTAGTAATTGTTACATTTTGAATAGCAGCTGTTACCGAGCAAAATAAAAAAAAAATAAAAAACGCTAAAGAAATCGCGGCTGTGAAACTGCTGCAGCGAATTTTGCGACAGTGAGTCGAGTCTTTTGTCTCGGTTCCTTTTGAAGAGCCGCGTGTTTACATGGCGACTGCCGGAAGAGTCGGTTCCTTTGTTTCGGTTAGAAGAGCCGATTCATGGATTCGAATCATTTTACGACACATCGCTAGTGGGTGTCTTTGAAAAAGTTTTATGTCATTTGAAATGACACATTACACATCCCTAACTGTTTTAAGTGTTGCATCAACATGTTTCTTTTATTGCTTTTGAGTTAAGGACAACGTTTCTTCTATTACATTTGAATTAAAAACTACTGTTGAGGTTTGTATCCACTCCTGTTTACATTACACAGAGGAGACCCCCTGCTGTTTACTCGGTGAGTACATTTTAAATGCGTTACTTTCTACTTTTTGCTTGAGTGGATTTTCAAAGTAGTAACTTTGCTCGTAATTGAGTAAAGATTCATTAAGGTAATAGTACTTTTACTTGAATACAGTTTTTTTTTGGTACTCTTTCCACCTCTGATTAAGACATGTGTTGATATATTAGATTATATATTGTCAAAGCTTATGTTTATTTGAGTGATGTCGTGTTTTTCACTGTGTACAAATGCTGAATACAAGTAAAAGGTAAAAGCTAACATGTTACTGTTTCTAAAATATTGTGTAGTTGTAAAGAGTGAGATTTCATAGCCCTATAAATCTTATGAGGTGTGATCATTTGTTTGCCTCTGGAATTAAATTGGAAATAATGCCTGAAGGTACCACTATTTCTGTACAAGACAGGGACTCTGATCCCTTCTGGATTTGTGCAGAATTTTCTTTCTGTCTTTGCTACAGAAATATCCGTAGTTATACTAAGTGATCTTGCCAAATTATGTTCTATAACTGAAAGGAAAACATCTCACGTATCAAGTTAATGATTGTATAAATACTACAGTGTACTTCTAAAATTGAACATTATTATCAAATGCTGTAATGTACTTAATCCTACCACTTTTTACAATGCCAGAGGTGACACTGCCGACAAAGCTGTTGCACACCTTCCACTGCTCAATAACGACATTATTTGTTTTACAGGTCCAGCTAACACCAGACTTTGATTGAACTAACTTTAAAATTCTGTGCTTTCCAACAGGATAAACACATTTAGAAGGTTTATTTAATATTTTATTTTCAAGATTTGATTGTAAAATTTGAAAAAGGGGGGAGTATTATGGCAGGAATAAGAATTTATGTTTAATATGCCGCTTTGTGTATTAAATCCTGTGATACATTGTGCTGGGGCAGCTGGACTGGCAGACCTACGGATATGCATGCAGATTCAGGTATGTATATGCATGCAGATTCAGGGACGCCTGGTGAAGGTAATCTTTTGCGACCCTGCGGTCACATATGAGGACATTACATTTTGGTTTTGTTATGCCTTATTCCTTGACCTGCTAAACTTCGATCGATTGTCCCCATTAGTGGACACTTTTGTCTGCCAGCTAGTGGTAGCAAAAGTACTAGAACACTAATAAAGTTTGTTTGCTTCTTTATTAAGATTTTGACGTTATGTTTTGCACTTTGGTTACATTTATGACAGGAGCGGTGGTTGCTCATTGCACGGGATTCAGGTTGTATCGGGCACAGACATGGACGGTTCAGTGTCTCTGGTTCGCCTCGCTGGCATGTCTTTGGACTGTGGGAGGAAACCGGAGCACCCGGGGAAAACCAACATGCGGGCTCCGCGGGAGGGGGGACCTTCTTGCTGTGACGGTGTGCGACGGTACTACCCACTGAGCCACCGTGTCGCCCAACTAAGGTTAAAAACATAAGGAATAGGAAAAATGCATTGAAAAAATCAAAGCTCGGGTCTCAGGAGATTAAATATAATTGCTTACACGGACTCCGGTAAGATTCAATTTAATTGGTAATATTTTTTGGAAATTGGTAATTGGTAATTGGTAATATTTGATGCTTGTGTTGTATCCGATGAATCTTTTCTAGCTAATTGATCAGGTCAACTCACTCATTTTATACTATATAGTTTATTGAAGAAGTTAGATTGGTTCAATGTGGTGCAGTAAACCTTGTGGCAATACTATGCATGATCATAGATGAGTGCAATTTAAAGATTGAGGGAATAGTGAGAAGAAAATAACTTGTTAGGAGAGAAGTACATGAAGGGGGGTGACTGGAGACCCAGGTCATAGGTTTCACAGACACACAGCAACCCAGCGGGGGGTTGAGGCCATAAACTGCAGGCCCTGCATGAGTAAAGAGAAGTCTGATATTTAATCTACTGTGTACTGGCTGAGGATGGTGGACACTTATGCAGTACCAAAGATGATGTAAAAATTATGAATACCAGATCTTGCAGATGTGTGTCATGGCTGTTGTTGCATTCTGATGTTTGAGTAAAGCAGTGTTCAAGAGGCATATGGGGTGCTGAGGTACAGAATGCCAAAGTAATGACATCAGACAAGAGGAAGGGAAAGCTGATGTGAGACTGGATGGAGACGTTATGCAGTGAAATCTCAAGACCGTGTGGGACAGTAGTGTGTTTTAATAGACATCCACCTGAAGATCTGGGTTCCATAATAAAAAGTGAGGGGTTCGGTAACATCTTATAGAGGTTTTGGATGTATTTTACAGTAAGGTATTAGAATAACAATAATTCGTGTAGAAAAAGTTTTGGTTACAAGAGTAAATTAGAAAGAGCTACAAGTGCTTGTGTTTTAGTGAGAGTAGGGATGCAGGTACCATAGTGATGTGGGGTTAATGACATTTGTAGGGAGATGTAACAATAATACAATAGAGATAGTATAGGTTGGTAGTACTTTGCAGTGAGTTAACTAAATGGAACTGTTTAAGTAGAGTTTAATGTGATTCAAGAAAGCCAAAGTGGATCAAAGCGCTGGTGATGATGAGCATGAGGGATTGGCTGACTAGGAGCAGGAGATGGTCATGTGAGAGTCTGTTGGATTATGGGAAATGGAGTCTGTATTGTTAGAAGCAGGATGTGTGTTAGTACCAGTGACCAAAAGTTGGGGTAAAAATCTGAATGAATAAATAATATAAGTCAGGGGTTTGTAGGACTGATTAGAGTTGATATAGCAGAGCTGTTGTTATTTTAAGTATGGCAGAGTAAATAATAAATAGTGGATTGGTGATTTTGTATTGGAAAAAATGTGATTTAGAAAATTTGAAGGCTCTCTAGCATACGATGATGAAGTAGAATAAGTGTAGAAAATGTTAGATGTAATGTGTATGCACCTTCTGCTCTGATCAGTTTGAAGGGGAATTTTATATAGCAGGAAGGGTTAATGCAGTATGAGACAAATAATGAAGTATATGTTTGTTTCCATAGGACCATTGTCGGTCGCTGTGAAGTAATTGTTTGTTTCCAGGGGATCACTGTCGATTGCCCTGAAGTATATGTTTGTTTCCATAGGGCCATTGTCGGTCGCGGTGAAGTGATTGTTTGTTTCCAGGGGATCACTGTCGATTGCCCTGAAGTATATGTTTGTTTCCATAGGGCCATTGTCGGTCGCGGTGAAGTATATGTTTGTTTCCAGGGGATCACTGTCGATTGCCTTGAAGTATATGTTTGTTTCCATAGGACCACTGTCGGTCGCGGTGAAGTAATTGTTTGTTTCCAGGGGATCACTGTCGATTGCCCTGAACTATGTGTTTGTTTCCATAGGACCACTGTCGGTCGCGGTGAAGTAATTGTTTGTTTCCAGGGGATCACTGTCGATTGCCCTGAACTATGTGTTTGTTTCCATAGGACCACTGTCGGTCGCGGTGAAGTAATTGTTTGTTTCCAGGGGATCACTGTCGATTGCCCTGAACTATATGTTTGTTTCCATAGGGCCATTGTCGGTCGCAATGAAGTAATTGTTTGTTTCCAGTAGACACTGTTGTTGTACTGAGGTTTACGTTCTTTTGTCTGAGTTGTGTTTGGACAACCGAGTGAGTTGTGCCAGTGAATGTTAAAAGAATACTCGTATTCTTCGACTAGGCAGGAATCTTCTGTTCTAGGGTGTATCAGTTTATCTTTGTCTTAATACGTGTTACAGATTTTGCTCGAAAGGTTGTTTAAAGCGGTCTAAAATGTCTAATTTAACACATAGGGAATTTATCCATGTCTCACCCACTAACTCAGGAAACAACTCCAACCAACATCAAAGCTTATAAAGACAATTACACCTGTTTCAGGAGCAACAAACCAGAACCGATAAACAGGGGACATTTTTCAGAAGGGATGTGTGTATGAATGGGTGTCTGTCCCTAAAACACTGAATGAACTGCCAAAGGCAGCTCACTTGCGGCCCTGACGCTAACCTTCCTTACTCGCCGGCGCCACATTGGTGTCAGAAGTGGGATCGTGGTGTTTGGGTGGCTCTGATGGTTTGGTGAGCCAATATGCCCGGTCTGTCGGAGTGCGCTAGCCCAGGTGGCTGTAGGGGCAGGGTGCCCGGTCCAGCAGTGGGTGGAAGAGCGACTCGGCAGTGTAATGGGGTGCGGTCCGGACATGGAGCCACCCAGTGGACGCTGGTGAGTGGGTCACCGGGACGGTTGACCATTAGGGAGGGGACAGTGTAGCGTCGCCACTGGGTCTGGCACGGGCTTTACCCAGAAAGCCTTGCGGCAGTGGTGTCTAAGCTCACCGTGGCCGTGTATCCCGATGTTGGGAGTGGGGTGGCTGCGGTGAGGGCTGGGTAAGTAGCTTATATGTTTGTCTGTTGTATGATTGTATGTGTGTATGAATGGGTTAAGTGGCTAGAAGGGATATTTGGACCATGGGAGGGAGTTATTGCAAATTTGGTGATGTCAGCATGCGTGGGAACGGCAATTTTAGTGGTATGTGGTTGTTGTGTCCCATGTATCAGGGTGTTAATGGGAAGATTTGTAATAGATATAGTGAGTAGAGGAAGCAGAGGGGGGCAGGATCCACCAGTTATCCAGATGGTGTTGGCTGATTTGTCGAGATATCATGTAGATGATGATGAGGAGGATACCCTTGAAGGTGGGCCGGAAGACCCACTTCGAGCAGTATAAGTGCTACTAACTCTGCTTAATTAAAGGTAAAACCGACCAGACAAGATGAGGAGAGAGGACCAGCACTACTAATCACACACCGTGATGAAGGAAGGAGACTTGGAAGGACTGGCAGAGGCAGACACTGAGGGGACTGGAAGACCCACTCCAAGGGACAGAAGTGGCACTAACTGGACCTGCCTACAGGGAACAACCCACAGCAGAAAAGCCCGACAAAACCGACTATGTGGAAGAAGAGTCCAGCGGAATCAACGGAGCGGAACAAGACGAGGGGGGAGAATTTAGTTAGACTAGGAGACAAAAACATAAACATATAGTTCGCAGACACATAGACCATCTTTGAAAACACTAGTTAAGTGCAACACACATAGTTTAGCTACAAAACGCAAGGGGTTAGTTCAGGATTGTTTACAATGTATATATGTTTGGTACTCTGCTATTTTTAGGAAATGTTTGTGCTGCTGTGGAAACAGGTAAGACCGACAGGGGAGAATCCATAAGACATTAGGAGTCATGCAGAGACACAGGAGCTATGGGCCCCTTCTGAATATCTGCAGCTCCGTCTGGTGGAGGACAACCTGAACGGACTTCCTGTGGAAGCTACGCACCCATTGTGTTTATTTTATTTTTCTTCTCTTTTTGATTTCCTATTTTTTAAATTACTTTATTTTTGATTTCCTGTTTTTATTATTTTTTGTTTGTTTGTTTCAGGGTTAGGAGCTGTTGCGATAGGTACGGTTCCTTTAGTTTAATTGGTAGCCTTTTTATTTTTAGAAACGTTTTATTGTATAAAATTCAGCCCAGTGGCCATGTAGTCAGAAGGGGTTAAATTGGGGGGTTGCTGACAGCTATCCTTATCTCCTGGGATCTAGAAACACCTAACCTATAGTTAAAAGTTATTGTGAAAGCATTAAGATGCTTCCAAGGGGGGATTGTTAGGTTTTTAACATATCATTATTAAACATAAATTACATCCAGACCACATGGTCTATTGTTCAAAATGACGCCGTGACCCGGATCCCCCCCCCCTGACTCATACCGAAGGGGGGAGGCGGAGCCCGGGGCTTTTTAGCACATTTCATTGGCTCCAACAGCAGCGGCGTAGGAGGAGCCTAGACTAGTTTTAAAAAAGGGATGGCGGGCTCAGATCGGCCTCTTTCTTACGTGGTGTGTCTAGACTGCAGGAGAAAAGGAGCGCCGGCCGGCTTAGCTCTGATATATATTCACAGATTATTTTTACACTTAATAAAGTGTTTTAAAGAGTACTTTCTGGACTTCCTTCGACTGCTTTCTTCAGGACCTTTTGAACAAAAGATTTATCCTAACAAATACCAATGTTGGTATGGATACTATGGATATTTGAATCGATCCGCCCACCACTACTGTTAATCTCTACCATACACGTGAAATGACTATCTCACAGTCAGTAGATATTACGGTGTGAGATTTAAGTACATGTTACTCACTTTATGTCAGTTATGAACATTAAATTGCTCTTAATAGTGCCGAATTTAGGGAAACTTGAGTGTTTACGTCACCCATACATTGCAACATAAGGGGACCCGGTGACGTCACATTCGTGGGCAGCTAACAGGACTTAATAGACTTTAGTAGAACCAAAACATTTACTGGTACTGTAACATAAACTGGACTTTTCCAGTGTCCCATCGTATACTAATAAAAACGGACATAAAAGGTTATACATTCTGATCTGGATGTCCATACCAAGATTGAATTCAGACTGGGTTCCAGTATGAGATATTGCAGACTGTGTTCACAGTGCTAGAGCAGTAACTTGACCTAAATTAACATTATTTTCTGCGTTATTGTACATAAACACCCCCCCCCCCCCCCCAAACACACACAGAGATACACGTGTGTCAGTTTATAAACAATGTTAAAAGAGAGAAACTGTGGTTTGTCAGACATTATTCTACCAGCATCTGTCAGCTATTTTCCAGTAGGTCATGGTATTGAGGTTGACCATGGTATGGATTCACAGAACTTCAAACCTCAAACATTTTCCAGTACACCTACAGTACAGGCCAAAAGTTTGGACACACCTTCTCATTCCTGTGGTTTTTCTTAATTTTTTTAAATTTTCTACATTGTAGATTAATACTAAAGACATCCAAACTATGAAGGAACACATATGGAATTATGTAGTAAACAAAAAAGTGTTAAACAAACCAGAATATGTTTTATATTTTAGATTCTTCAAAGTAGCCATCTTTTGCTTTAATGACAGATTTGCACACTCTTTGAAATTTTCTCAACCAGCTTTATTAGGTTTCCACCTGGAACGGTTTTCAATGAATGTTTGTGCCTTGTCTAGAGTGAATTTTTGGAATTTGTTGCTTTTTTAATGTGTTTGAGACCATCAGTTGGGTTGTGCAGAGATAGAGTTGGTAAAATATAAAACATATTCTGGTTTGTTTAACACTTTTTGGTTCACTACATAATTCTTCATAGTTTGGATGTCTTCAGTATTAATCTACAATGTAGAAAATAAAAATAATCAAGAAAAAACATTGAAGAGAAGGTGTGTCCAAACTTTTGACTGGTGTGTCCAAACTTTTGGCCTGTACTGTATATTACATTTATTAAAAGCTTTTCTGATATTCTGATTTACACTGAATAAAAATAAGATTTCATCACAAAAACAGTGAAAATGTATAAAAACGGAAATGTTAACACTTTACAAATATTACTAAAACTGTGTAGATTAGGTGGAGCCTTTTTTATTCTTATGTGTTAAAATGAAATAGCCATTTCGTCAATACATGGTACCTGAGTGATCAAAACGATTATGATGATGATGTAAAGATGGTCCTGATCCTGATAAAATAGTTACTGAAGATGATTTAATGTAACCTATTAATTCATTTCTATTTAATTAATAGGCTACAGTAAACTAATTAATTTGTGAATTAATTATTGAAGTCATACTTTCTGGGTGCTATACTAGGAAAATGATGTGTGTGGGGGGTCTGATCACAGCTGGGGTCTGATCATATAGAAAAGAAGAAATGAACGTGCAGAGTTTCTGTTATTAAACATTCGTTTTATTTTTATATTAAACAGCAAGTTGTTCGTTTGTTAAAGTTACCTCTGTACAACAGTAGATGGCGCTAAAGGTCTTGTTTTGTGCAGTTTAAGAATGGTAGCGGCTCATGATAAGGATTTTTAAAATCAGGGATTTAAATAGATATGAGTAGTCAAATTCGTTTTAGATTTTCTTTCCTACTACAGCTTTAATCTGGTCAGGGTAGCGGCGGGTCAGGGCTCCACTGGGCGCAAACCAAACCATCGCGGAGACTGTAGAAATTAAGATTACCATTGATGAAAGTAAATGTATACATGATAGATAAGATATACTTTATTTGTCATATATACATATGCAGTTGTACAGTACAATGAAATTCTTTCTTCGCTTATCCCAGCTTGTTAGAAAGCTAGGGTCAGAGCGCAGGGTACTGGAGCAGATAGGGTTAAGGGCCTTGCTCAAGGACCCAACAATGGCTGCATAGCAGAGCCTGGATTTGAACCGCCAATCTTCCGATTGATAACCCAAAGCTCTACCCACTAGGCTACCACTGTCCCAATACCACTTAATTATAAATGATAAATTTATAAATGCATTGTTTTAATGATAAGTAAAACAATGCATTTATAACAAGTGAACGTGTAATTGTTTCACTAAACATTATTTTTATTAAAATAATTAGCATTGAATCAGTAAAAATGGATTTGACAGCCAAAACTGGGCTGGGCATTGTGGTGATTTGCTAATATTTTAAAGATCACTCACTTTACTTCACATTCAGAGTGACTTCCCAAAAACCTTTAGTTCTAGCGAAAGATTTGGGCAATGAGTTGTTCCTGCTCATATGTTCAGTTCTCAAGCACAGTCTGATCAGATTCTGGACTTTTACAGATTTATTCATTGATTTTTACTTTATAACAATTAATTTTAGTTTAAGGAACTCCAGTGGCCTGCACAAGAACACTGAACACCTTTAGGATGAGCTGGAACATCCTTTAAGAGTTTTGTAAATCCTTCCCAGAAGAGTGGAGACTGTTACAGCATGGATTAAAATGAATAGTGTGTGAGCTAGTCAGAATGATTCAGTCCTGACTTAATTGAGAATGGGAAATGCCGAGTGAGAGGGTGAGATGGGGGTGGGTCGGGGTTGGGGTGTTCATGCTTAGTTTATAGGTTTATGAGTTAATAAAGGGATATTTGAGGAGGCCTATCTTGTAGTGGCCCTGACCCACCCTGATACCCCCCTCACCCCCCGGCATTCAAACACACAGTGTTGTCTCTAAAACTTTCAAGGAGCACTCCAGCACATATTAACCTGGCCTGATTTGTACACACACACACACACACACACACACAAAACCTTGTACTTATTGCGCTGTGGGGACACCAGTCCTATTTATGCTTTTATATAATTCTATTATTACTAAAATAAAAAAATCCCAACATAATAATAATTAACAACAACAATAATAGTAATACATTGTATTAATCTGATGCTTTTCTTACACTGAATGTTTTTTTGCTTGTAAGCAGCACGAGTTTCGTCCCCACAATGTATCTTATCCCTAAGGGTTGGTTAGTAACCTAGATTGTTGCCCAATAACGAGATAAATTTAACCCCTTGACACACACAATCACACACTCTCTGTTAAAGTAGCGAAAGCCTAATTACACATGGACTCCGGCACTTAGGTTTTGAAACCCGCCGGGGTGACCTGGGACACCACAAGGGCATCATTGATTATGACAGTGCTGTTATGCTAAACGCTTTGACCTGCCAGAAAGGTCAGTTAGCTATCACACACTTCTCATACACTTTGTACCTGATTAAACACCGAACAAGGAACCAGGATTTCGTGAGCTGGATTTTTTCCCCTTAAATCGAAAAAAAGAGGTTTGAAATGACTTTAAACTACTCAGACATCAATGCTACAAGTAAAATGTCTGGAAAGTTTTATCTGTGTTTTATCTAAACACGTCCATAAGTGTATTTATGTATAAGTCTTGGGCAACCACACGTCACCAGAACAGCCTGGCACAGCTTCCACAACTGTCTGGAACTCTCATTGTGGGATGAAACCCAAACCTACTAACATTCAGTAACTCATCTTGCCCTGTGGATGAGGGCATTGCCACTCCTATCAGGATAGAAATGTTCCACCCTACAGGGTGATCAGTCAGACATTTACATTACATTTACATTTCCAGCTTTTAGCAGACGCTTTTATCCAAAAACACCTACAATTGTGACTGAATACAATACAGCAATTGAAGATTAAGGGCCTTCTGATTACTAGTCCAGCACCTTAACTGCTGAGCTACCACTGTCCAGTATGTGTACTGGACATATAAAATGCCAGCCTCATTACTGTAGGGGTTATGAATTTGGTCTGAACTGTTCTCTGTGTGTGTATCGCACATGCCCATGATATACAATAAAACACAGAAAGCTGGCTGAACAGTCCTTATGATTAAACCTGTGTTAGAAATATTTTATATTAAAGCTGTAGACATGAATTGAACATCTACTATTCTTAAACACTTCTGCCAACTGATGGGAACACTGACGGATCCTAACATTACACAAAGCTAGTCAGTGGAATATGTTTATTTATTATTTTGTACATCAGCATTTTGAGCATATCTGAACATGGGGGACACAAATCAAGACACCCAAGTTGGTTTAGACATCAGTGTTAAGGACCTTTTTATGTTTCAGCATGTGGACTTCCTGTTCTGTGAATTTTCTAAATGTTTTTACTTTACAAAATGACACATAGAGCTGAGCTGCTGTTTTGCTTTGTCGTGTGGCACCCTGTCACACTACCACATTAAAAATAATCGAGCTCTTATATTCAGCACGACCCATTTTGCTGCCAATGTTTGTATATGAATATTTTATGCTCAAATATTGGAACGACTTGTGTGTGGACACCTCGGCTAATGATTACATTTGGGTGTTCCAGCCACACCTATTGCTAACAGGTGGATAAAATAAATGATGCTTCCAGAATTGTGACAACAGTTTGGGGAAGGCCAGGTGAACAAACCGAGGTCCATAACAACATAGTTGATAAGTTTGCTGTACAAGAACTCAACCTCAGTGCCAGACCTCACATTTGACTCACATTTGACTGAAGTTGCACAGATTACTACAGACACACTACAAATTCTTATGGAAAGCGTTCCCAAAAGAGTGGGCCCTGTTATATCTGCAAAGGGTTTGTCGGTTTTGAAACAGAATGCCCAACAAGCTCATGGTCAGGGGTCCACATACTTTTTGTATATATAGCTAGCATTTCCACCACGGCACATCACATGCTATTGCTCCATGCCTGATTTGAAGAGAGAAAGGAGTGGAGTCTCTGTTCAGGTAACGACCCAGATAAGGCATAATGACTAAAAGCATAATTTAGCAAATTTAATTGGACAGGGTCATGTATGACCCCTGTGTGTTTGCCCCACTCTCCGGTTTCTATAGTGACTCCTCCTCGGCATGTGTAGTTACAGGTTAACGCAGGGCTTGGTATGTTCTGTCAGTAGAGCATACACACTTTAACATGTTCCTCCTGCTAACAATGCTCCTTAATGACCCTTGAACGAGGCATGATACGATGCAGAGGAGATCACGCTGCTCTGCAAACACCGCACACGATAAAAAAGTGGCAAAATACCCAATGCGTAGCTTCACCTTTCACAAGAGGGTTAATTACACTGATTATTGGTGCAATACCGTGTCAGCCCTAATAGACGAGAGCATGAGAAATTTGTTTTTAATGTGCTGGAGGTGTAACTGCATTTACAGAGTGGGTGGGGGGGTTCAAACGGCTGCTCTCACGCTTTACTGATAACATAAGTCGACGTGGGTGGGGGTGGGGGGGGGCACGAAATGCAAATTCTTCTGTTCATTCAATTATTTATTTATCCGTTCATTCATTCATTTTCACTAAGTACTACTACTCTGCAGGACGCCAATTCAAATACTGTAATTAAATGTTAGGATCAAACCCAGATCATTGTTTTTTTCACTGTGTATGTATTTATAATCCAACACCAAAAGTATGTGGACACCATCTTATTGTTGAGTCTAGGTGACTGTTTCAGCATCAAGTGAGTTCCATGAAGACATAGATTGACTAGTTTGGTGTGGAGGAACTACAGAGATCTGTCCAGAGCTCTGACTTCAACCCACTTGAACATCTTAGGAATGAATTAGAGCATTGATTGAAAAATCATGTGGAAAACAAGCTGTTATTGCCACAAAGGAGGGAGGATAACAAAATCTCCATAATAATATACATGGGTTAGGAATAAACATCCAACAAGCTCATGTGTGGGTGTTCACATACATTCAGCCAAGTACTGACTTTTAATGATTTTTTTTCAGCGCTTTTCCAATGAGCTTCAGTGGCCCCGGGGTCTTTCGGATGCCCCGTCACCAGTACCGGTCCTCTCCCTGACGTATCTAACCTGATGAACTGAGCATGCACCCGGAACACCAAACATGCATACTTATATTGTCTTTTTAAACAAATACAGAATGGTGTACACATGTATAACCAACACTAAACTAAGCAGTTGTAGCCTAGTTATTAAGGCACTGGACTGGTAATTAAAAGGTTGTTAGTTCAAGCCCCACCACTGCCAAGTTGCCACTCTTAGGCCCTTGAGCAAGGCCCTTAACCTTCAATTGCTTAGATAATATAGAGTCACAGTACTGTAAGTCATTTTGAATAATGCTGAAAATGTAAACGTAGTTTTGGTAAATGAAGTTATTGAACCTTCCGCTCTCAAGACTGAACTCTCAAGACCGCCACGAGATACACAGATGCGAACGTAGACTTTCATTCATTATACAGCACATTTATTCAACATGACTAGAGTCTTATTGTGTCAGTCTGATCTCTGTTTGACCTCCCGGGTCACGTCCACATTGTCCACGTCGTCTTTACTATCTCCTTATTTTCATCCCGAATATCTGATGCATTTTTCTCCCACTCTTTCACTCTCGGTGTGTCTCTCATCCCTCCGCCTGCCGTGCTCCATCCTTCATCACGTCTCTTTCTCTTTTCTCACCCCCCCCCACCCTCTGTCATCACTGAGACCTCAGTGTCTCCTTCTGACCCCTCCCCAACTTCAGTTAGCATCCTGTCTCAGGGGCTATCAGAGTCATCAGGAACTCCATCAGCGGCCCTATACATCACACACTCGCTCTGGACCAATCAGGGAACGGATTTACCAATCCATGACCTGTCAAGCCATCTCGACACAGAGGCTGATTGTGATGTGACTAATACATTTACATTTAAACTTGTAATCTTTATGTATTTAGGTTCAATCTAATCGCCGTGCCATGATGAGTAGCTGTAGAACCTGAAGAGGTCTCGGCCAGCTCCTGGGACAATACAGACCTGATGTCTTGGGAAGTACATTGAGAAAGTTGTAAATCACAGCACTAATGCGTCATCAAAGTGCCTCTTCAGAGCCATGACAGAGAATGAGAGTCGGTTTAAGGAGGGCAGGAAGAGCAAATAAAGATCGCAGGAGCCAGGGTGTTCTCTACTGTTGCACAACACACACTAAATCAGTCAGTCGTGAGAATGTACACATTTTCAACAGGGCCTCCGCTTTCCCTCTTCGCTCTCTGGACTGTAAACAACAGAAATTCACTGGTACCAAAGTCCTCAGTGATAAAATCTGTTCGTTCTTTGTAAATCGAGAAGAGTTTTCTTTTTTTCAAGTCCAGGCTCCTATCTGTTTAAATAGGACGAGACGTTTATTTATTCATCTTCTGCAACTGCTTCATCCTGATTAAAGTTGTGGTGGAAACTTTGGACGGAAAGCTGGAACAGATCCTGCACAGCATGCCAATCCATAACAACGTCATTCATTCAATGACTTACATTTATGGGGAATTTAAGGTAGCCAATCTAGCATCTTCCTACTTTTATTTAAAAGGTTAGAGGACACAGGAGTACCCAAAGTAATCCTATGCATGTTAAATTCCTTTCACACAGGGACTGGAGGCTAAGTTTGAAACTTGTAGCATTGTTATTGACTTGGACTCGGCCTGTTGGCCAACCCAGTGTCCTCTCTGACACAAGACTCACCTTCCTGCAGTGGTATCACCTTTCAGAGGGTCGCCAGGTCAGAGGGCAGCTATTACTGCTCTCCACTCGGCTCCTGACAGGTCTGCTACAGGGTCAGGCTGAGCCGGGTGATAACGTTGGCGATCGCGGGGCAGGAGCCGTCATCACTTTTCCACTGAGCATCAGTGGCCCCGGGGGTCTTTTGGATGCCCCGTCACCCGTACCCGTCCTCTCCCTGACGTGTGTGACCTGATGAACTGAACATGCACCCAGAACACCAACACTAAACATGCAACAAATAAAGAGATGGAATGGTGGGAAAATGTATAAATATAAGAACATATATTTAAATAGATGTGCAGTGCTGTGCCCCCTTTCCCCGAAAGAAAAATTGATTCATTACTATCCTCACAGATATCAAAATTTTACCTCGTTCCATTGGGGAAAAAGATAGGTTAGACATGTTCTTTCAATGTTTTATTTGCCTTACAGTCAGTGATTGAAGAAAAAGATCGAGCAAATTGACTGGATGCGGAACTAGATACCCTCCACAGCAGGTATGAAGGGTGTCACACAACATTATGGGTCTTAGGGAGACTGTAAAGTGTTTATGACTGACAATCCTGATCAAGATCAGATAAAAATAGCAAAATAAATTATAATCAGACTGTTACGTAGCCTTAGAAGTATAAGAGTCATAGAATTCCCAAATCCGACACTCATGTCCCCAGTAAAGCCCAAAATATCAAATAAATCACTTCAGACAATCGAGAGCGGCGCTCTTTTCCTGTTGTTTACCCCCCTCACCCTTCCTCAACCCGGAACCTGATGGGGTGACCCACTGGTCAACAGCACAGCATATCAGAAAGTCCATATATCACACTATTATTAGGAGGAAGTCATTACGGTGGGCCCTACCCCTCCTTGACCCCAAAGGACAGATTAAACTGTAGCCACAGATCAAGACGGGGGTCCCATTACTGCCCGCTACTCCCTGACGAGGCTGCCTTTCACTGCCAGCACTTGCGGTGTACAAGCGCATGCTTTCTCTTCGCTGGGTTCTCGGTTGGATTCGTGCCTGCTGGCCTCTGTCTGGACTTGCATGCCAACGGTGGTGCTAATAGTAATGCTATATTTGTAGCACATGACCGGCGTAGACAGAAAAAGAGTATTAGACAAACTATTTAACCGCATACACAACAATCCCAGTCTTGAGTCTTGGTCTTCACCAATAAAACAAATACTGATCTATTTATTTACTGGTTTACAATGTGCAGTGTTGGTTTTCTGCAGTAGTAGGTGGTGAATAGGGACATCTTATGCAGGGAAGCTATGGTCCTTAAACCCTAAAACTGAATTAAGTGGTCCTGGTACTTCCCTCCTGCAAAAATAGCCCCTATCAGCTGGTTTTAGTGGTAACCAGCATTGGTCATGTTTGGAACATGTTTATGCCTATTTTTCTGCAGTATTTGCTCTGTTTTAAAGACAAAATCAGTATTTACCAGTATTTTGAAGCTTAATAGTGGTATTTGCTCTTTAGTGTTGTCTTGATCTTGTGTGGTATGGGTCTTAGACTTGAGCTTGGTCAGTCACGACTACAGTGCTGCCTCCAAGATCCGGTAAACATGGTCGTAATTTTGCGTCACTGCCAATGTCCCTTTTATTATTAAGCTGAACAATGTGGCTCTTGACAAGCTGTTTCCTGCCACCTTTGAAATCCTCATTAATACACACACACACACACACACACACACACTATAGTCTGAAGTTTAGCTAAACCAGTACAGCTTTAAAGTAATGGATCTGGCGTGTGGCGTCATGCTTATAAAGTTTTATCGCCCTTCATCCCAGTGTCTGAGTGTGTGAGTGTGTGTGTATGCGGGGACATGGATACTTGTGGGCAGACAGAAAGAGACTGGACGCAGACTCATCACTTTGGCAGCCCGACTATTTACCAGGCATGTGATTACCCCTCCAGATCCCTGTTAATGAGAGAGAGCGAGAGAGGGAAAAAAAACCCAGAGAGAGTGTAACAGATACTAATGAGGTCATATGAATACACAGCGCAGATGGCGGACGGAAGATACACCGAGCAGGCCCAGTTTCCCATAAGCGCCATGGGACAAAACGGTAAAACGTGCATCACTTTCTTCCCGGTGTTAAGATGAGTCAACTAGTCAACACATCAACTAGTTTAAAAATCAGCAGCTTAATCGCTTTTGGAAAATGCTCGTACAGGTCAGCGGGGCTCTGTGGCACGCCGAGCATCACAGGTTCCTGTATCTGAATAGGTTTTCCTCCGGGTACTCTGGTTTACCTCCACCTCTCCAAAACATGTTGACTGGCTACTTTAAATTCTCCCTGAATTTAAGTAAGTGAGTGAATTCCTTGCCTGGAGATTGTCTGGCACCATGAAAAACAACCCTATCGCATGTATCATACACAGCACCAGGGTGTATTCCCGGCACCATGGGACAAAACGGTAAAACGTGCATCACTTTCTTCCCGGTGTTAAGATGAGTCAACTAGTCAACACATCAACTAGTTCAAAAGTCAGCAGCCTAATCACTTTTGGAAAATGCTCCGGGTTTGGAAAGTTCCTCCGGGTACTCTGGTTTACCCCCAACTCTCCAAAACATGTTGACTGGCTACTTTAAATTGTTGCTGAATTTAAGTTGGTGAGTGAATCCCTTGCATGGCAATTGACTGGCACCATGAAAGACTACCCTATCACATTTATAATACAGGGCACCAGGGTGTATTCCTGCTTTAAGCCCAGGGTGCTTCCGAAAGATGACAGACTCACCACAACCCTAAATATCTGAACATTTAAAAAAAGGTGTGTGTGTGTGTGTGTGGTTTATTAGCAGTCTCTATACCATAAACCCCTGCCATACTGAGAATATTGTCAAGCTAAGTGAGGGGAAAATAAATTTAGATTTTATTAAAATTACTTGTAGGAGGAGTGTTAATCTGGACAGAAAAAAGAGGAGGACAGACCACTGAGTCTTGAGGGACTCCAGTGGACAGGCTGCATTAAGCAAATTTCGATTTTCCTGTTTTAAGTGTAAACCAATACCATGCTGAGCAAAGGTAGCGGATTACAGATACAACTATGACCCAAAATGGTAAAGCGGGCATCAGTTTGAATGCTCTGTCTCTGTTAAACAAAGTAAATATGGTTTTTGGAAACAGACCTGGACTTGGAAGAGATACGATCTCCCAGTAAAGGTAAAACAGGACGTGTGAGATTGACCAGTAGGGGGCGACATGCCGTTACTCAATAACTGCTTTGACCTGAGACGCAAACACCATACTTAGTTTGGCTGTACGACTGGCATGACTGGTCACTTTTTCTGGTAACTCGCATTTTTTCTTTTCAAAACACACTCTCTCTCTCTTACACACACACACACACACCTGCATGCTCACTCTCAATGCATACCCAACACACAAAGCGGTGCGAGAACACGTTATCCACAGCTGTGGAGAAAGCTCGCCACATCCTCCCGCCTTTCCGGAGAAACAATGGTGGCGGGACAGGTGTGGAGAACATGTGAGGGAGGACAGAAAACAAAGAGAAAAGGATGGAGTGAAGGAATGGCCAGTCAGCTTCCTCCGCCGAAACACCCGGAAGGGGAACAAACAGCTACGTAAGCGAGCACAGCCTGCTCATTATGAGGCTCTGAGACTTGGACTTCCGGAAGGAAGAAAAAACAACACAATAAGACCAAAAGTATATGGACATCTGACCATAAGCTTGTTCTAAAACCATTGGCATTAATATAAAGTTGACCCTCACTATTTTAGAATCAGAATCTTAATTGGCCAAGTATGCTCACAGATACAAGGAATATCACACACAACTGTCTCTCTAACACACACTCACACATTCACATGTGCAATTCCTTCATGGGTTAAAGGTGCCATACTTTTGTGCAATATAGCAAATACAGAAATATAAACAAATATATGAACAGGAATAAAAGTGAACGTGAAAGACCAGTGTATGCAATGTTGTGTGTCATTCTCTATATATCTATTTCCTCGGCTGCTTCCGTTAGGGTTTGCCGGCAGATCGTTATCCGCATCATTGATTTGGCACAGTTTTTACGCCAGATGCCCTTCCTGACACGACCCTCCCTATTTATCCGGGCTTGGGACCAGCACTACGATGCACTGGTTTATTGATCCTAGATGTCTAGGTACCTCTATGACAATTCAGTGTCTCCAATTAGCCTGGCTGCATGTTTTTGGACTGTAAGAGGAAACCGGAGCACCTGGAGGAAACCCACGCAGACACGGGGAGAACATGCAAACTCCGCACAGAAAGGACCCGGACCGCCCCACCTGGGGATCGAACTCAGGACCTTCTTGCTGTGAGGCGACAGTGCTACCCACTTAGCCACCGTGCCGCCCAATGTTGCATGTCATTATAGAAATTAAATAGGTTTCACAGTTCAGTAGTTTTCAATTGTTTATTAGCATAATGGAGTGTGGAAAAAGCTTCTATGTAGCCCGGTCATTCTGGATGCCGAAACAGGTTTGTGGCAGTAACACCCTCCACTAGTTTGGGAAGGCTTTCCACACATTTTGTACTGTTTCTGTGGAAACTGTTGTCTGTTTAGTCAGAAGAGCATTATGAGGTCAGGTTCTGATGTTGGACATAAAGACCTGACTCTTAATTGCCGTTCCAATTCGTTTCGTGTTCAGTGTGGCTGAGGTCGCAGGTCTCTGTAGGCCAGTGGAGTTCTTCCACACCAAGCTCATCGAACCAGGGACACAGAACAGGAAAGAGCCTTTCCAAAAGTGTTGCCACAAAATTTAAAGCATGTAATTTACTGTATATAATTAATAGCATATAAACTTAACTTTAACTAAACAAAACCTGCTAGGAGCTAGGATCTGCTTAAGCCATCACATTCCCATAGTGACAGTCACGTGTGTGTTTTGTTTTGCTGTAATTTCTCCACCCATAAAAGTTTAGTTCATGAGTTAATTCCCTAAAGTGTTTCATCTGCTGTCAACGTTCCATTTCATTAGTTTTGAATCTAATCCCTCAGTGTGTCTGTGTACTTTGCGAAGTGGTGTCGTCCTGGTAGCCTAGTTTCTGTTTACCTAGGCTTGTTTATTCCTCGTCTCTTGCTTCATGATCTTGCCGTGTATGACCTGCACCTTTTGTTTTCATTCACAAATATACACTGATCAGCCACCTCTTTGTTTCTACACTCACTGTCCATTTTATCAGCTCCACTACCCTATAGAGAAGCACAATTACTGACTGCAGTCCATCTGTTTCTCTACATACTTTTTTTAGCCTGCTTTCACCCTGTTCTTCAATGGTCAGGACCCCCACAGGACCACCACAGAGCAGGTATTATTTGGGGGGTGGATCATTCTCAGCAGTGCAGTGACACTGACATGGTGGTGGTGTGTTAGTGTGTGTTGTGCTGGTATGAGTGGATCAGACACAGCAGCGCTGCTGGAGTTTTTAAATACTGTGTCCATTTACTGTCCACTCTATTAGACACTTACCGAGTTGGTCCACCTTGTAGATGTAAAGTCAGAGACGATCGCTCATCTATTGCTGCTGTTTGAGTTGCTCATCTTCTAGAGCTTCATCAGTGGTCACAGGACGCTGCCCATGGGGCGCTGTTGGCTGGATATTTTTAGTTGGTGGACTATTCTCAGTCCAGCAGTGACAGTGAGGTGTTTAAAAACTCCAGCAGCGCTGCACACACTAACACACCACCACCATGTCAGTGTCACTGCACTGCTGAGAAAGATCCACCACCTAAATAATACCTGCTCTGTGGTGGTCCTGTGGGGGGTCTTGACCATTGAAGAACAGCATAACAGGTTTCCCAAACATCCTAATGGAAAAAAATACCTTAAAACTTAACGTCTTTTGAAACTTGATGCCACTCCCAGTTTCAAGGTCGGCATCAGGTTTCAAGGTACCTCCGTATAATGGAAAACATGAATATTCATGCATCCACCCAATGGGGGTGGGTAGGGTTTGAGATTGTGTGTGGAGTCCAGCACTTCCTGGTTTGTTTATACTTCTCACACACTTTTCTTCCTGCCAGGCCTGGATTTAGATTTCCTCTTCTGCTGATACTATTCTGAGAGCTGCCCCCCCCGTCCGTCCACTCTCTGTATACGTGTGAATGTGTATGTTTGTGAGAGAAAGAGAAAGGCCGGGCGAGAGAGCCCGACAGATGTGGATCTGAGGAGGACAGGACCAGATGCTCTGTGAAACAATAGTCTGAATCCAGGTGCCAGCGCAGCCAGTGTGTGGGCATGTGGGCGCGCGGGCATGTGTGATGAGAAATCCACTTTCATTTAGTGCATGAGTTTGTGCTAACGCTGCTACAGGAACCAGATCAGATATTTACAGGAGCATCTTGAAACATGATGTTGAGCTGAAAACAAACGTCTGTGTGTGTATGTGTGTGAACCTTTTGATCCAGAGCTTCGTCCTTCCTGTTTGTCAATGTTTGCTCATCAGCCCGAGGATACTCAGACCCCCCGCACAGGTCCTGCCATTAGACTTAACTCTAAATGATGTGGCAACCCACCACTATTCATCCACTAGGACTGCTTTGCAAGACTATTCACATATCAGGCCTGCACTACGTGACCGAACATCCCAGTTGAGAACCATGGGCATTATATTATATAGAGCTGCTTTTCATGAGATTTTGGAGTGTATCTGTGAGAACTAGTGCCCTTTCGCTAAGAAAAAAAACAATTGTAAGTTCAGACACTGATGTTGGATAACAGTTCGTTTAATTTCATCCTGAAGGTGATCTGAACGTCAGGCCTCTGACCAATCTCCATTCTGTCCAGTGTCAGCAAACCACGGCTGCATCCGAAATCACATACTTGGACACTCACTCACTTTCTTAACCGCTTATCCAGTTAGGGTCTCGGGGGGTGCTGGAGCCTATCCCAGCTTTTCAGTGGACGCAAGGCAAACAGTAACACCCTGAAAGGGGCGCCAGTCCATACACACACATACACACGCCCATTCAACTATAGGACAATTCAGTGTCTCTAATGTTTTTTTTGGACTGTGGGAGGAAACCGGAGCTCCCGGAGGAAACCCAAGCAGACACGGGGAGAACATGCAAACTGGGGATCGAACCTAGGACCTTCTTGCTGTGAGGCGAGAGTGCTACCCACCGAGCCACCGTGCTGCCATACTTAGACACTACATACTAAATTCGATGTAGTGTGCACTGCTTGGCCGGTAAAGCAGTAAGCTCTTTTAGTACGCAAGTGCACAGTATGCACACAACCTTGGGTGTACTACGGTTACATTAAACGTACTGTTTAATGAACACTACGTATTCGGACACACTACCCGCTCTCGCGTACTGCTTCCGCGTACTGTTTAGTATGGAAGTATGTGATTCTGACGCAGTGCATGTCTTCATAAGCCTTGGTCCATGCGTAGGGGCATGTTTTTTTAATCACTAAATGATTGGAACATACTTCTTTGTCCACAACGTACAAGTTTGTTTTTTTCAAGTGTATTTGGGTTAATAAACCTTCCAGGTCAGAAATAAACATACAGTAAATCCATGGCAATATAAAGCTTGCTTGACTGTGCCACTTATGTTCCATGAGTCATTTCTAAATGACTTCTTGTCCCAGAATTGTGCTTATAAATACATTAAACAGTGGTTTTTTGCCAGGTCTAAGAGTAAAACCCAAACTGTGCACTTTATGCTGACAGAAAATTTGTCTAGACGATCAGATGTATTTTAAGAGCCACTGAAAAACAGGTCTAGCATGAATTGTGCCAGACAAACTATGGGCTTAAAGGTTGCCAGGCAAAAATTAAGATGTATTTTTTAGCAGCCAATTCATGTACTGCATGCTTCTGGACCCAGGTACCGAGGACCCATGTAGTTGTGTGGCACCTGCTCCACGAGCTGCACCACTGACCCCCCCTTCCGTCCAATGGATAAGTGGAGTGTAAAGTGAATGCACATACCGAGCAGGACACTTTCTGCCAGATGAGCCATGATGTATTCTGGGTTTGTTTTTAGAAGCCCTCCTCTTGGCAGATGTTCATGTAAACGATCATTTTCTGCTTCTTTTGCGAGCAGAACTACTTTATTGAAGAAGGCTTGCGGCTTGCCCGGAGACAAAAAAACTAAACCAGAGCCAAGACCTCGGGCGAAACCGCTCAGCCCGCGAGTCAAAATTTAGGCTTATTTTCACTCTCGTTCGGCCGGGTCGTTTTTTGGCTGGCACGCGGATTGCAGTGCTCTCTTTAATGAGACGAGGGATTAACAGAGTGACCGTCCGGCGGCCCTGCGAGTCCTCGCTCCGTCGCTTTACACTCTAATTACCGGCCTGGATGTTTGTGTGTCTGCAGGATCCTCCAGCGACAAAACAAAAAACCACAACAAAAGTCGTTTCCCCCTTTTTCACAGAGCTCTGATGTTATTTATAGGCCTGTTTATTAGTCGCCAGAGAGAAAGAAAGGAAGAAAAAATGACAGATGAAGGAAAAGAGACAGTACGGATTAAGGATGGCACTTCTGCCAACAAATGACAAAAATTCCCTCAACACATCTGTGGTCTGTTCAAGCTGGGCAGTGACACCATCACCGGTCTCTAACGTTTCTGGATTGCAACACAAAATCTCGGACGCTTGTACGTTTGCACTTGTTGACACGCTGAGCGTATGTCGAAAGCTCCCGTCCGCGCTGACTCAGAGCCGCTTAACACACAAACGTGTATTTACAGTAAACAAAAGATCTACACTTCAGTCAAAAACAGCCAGATTTTTGTTATTTTTGGGTTTTAACTCTGAAATGCTCCATTGAGAACGGTTAAAGCGTAGCTGTGTGAAATCAGCAGGCCCACACAAACCAAGAGGTGTGTTACGACCATGACGGGCCGAACCCTCAACAATAGGCGAAGGAGAATATCCGTGTGTCATCCTGAAATGTGGCTTCTCTCCATTCATTTCTGGAATTACCATTGACCACATGGGCTAAGCTGTTAGTGCATGTCATTCAGGGGGTTTCAGTGTGGTCTGTCAGTTCGTAACCACACATTAAGACTGGCATAGTGTGTCGCAAACTGCTTTGAGCTCGGTTTGTTCCCAACACGTGGGTGGTACAGGTGATTTTAGGGTGTGTACTCTGCAACAAGCCATGATTCAACCAGTACCAAGAATAGAGAAAGCCAGCTGTGTTCATTTTCCATGTTAAGTAACAGGAATGAGTCGTATGAACATGAGTTAGCATGTTTGTTATTATCCGTACAAGTGCGCTTGTGTTTTTTGTTGAGGTGGTTGGTGTCTCTGATGAACTCTTGTGTTCATCAGAATCAGAATCAGAATCAGATTTATTGGCCAAGTATGTGGATACACACAAGGAATTTGTTTCCGGCTGATGGTATCTCTCTAGTTCATGATGCTTTATTCATTTATTTGACTGTTTTACAGAAAACTAGGATGCAAAAACATTTTGTAAAACGTACAGAGCTGCCACGTCACACATCAATCAAAGTCAGGCAGTCAATTTAATGTTTTTACATCAGCATTTTGCCACAATCTAAGGAAAGTAGAAAATTTTAAAATATATTTGACTGAAAAGCCTACAAATAAAATTTCTAGGACTAAGTGAACCACAGTAAGATTCAGTATTTTCAAATATAGGTAGTATAATGTTGTGGGGGTGCAAAACTTAGTTATGCAGCAAGACAATAATTCAAAATACAAAAAATAAGGTCACATCGGAATGGCTAAAAACAAGAATTAAAATTTTCAAGTGGTAGAGTCGAAGACGTATAGAGATGCTGTGGTGTGATTTAAAAGGATTTAAAATAAATAAATAAATAAATAATAATAATACTGGTATTATTATTAATAATAATAGTGGTATTAATAATAATAATAAAAAAAAAATAGTGGTATTAATAATAATAATAATAATAATAATAATAATAATAATAATAGTAATTCACTTAAAAAGGATTTAAGAATATTCAAAATAAATTATTAAATATAACTATAAGGTAATGAATAAGGTATTTAATAAAGCTTAGAGAATTAACTTGTACCACTATTCAGCTAGTAAGTTACAGCATAATAATCACTTTATTTTTAGATGTAACAGCACAATCAGATTGTGTGTTCAGGGCTACATATAAAGGGGTGTGTTCAGGGGTTGTATAAAATGCAGAACACAGATTGGGTAAAGCACTGGGTTTGCTTTTAGTTAACATATATGCCAGACAGGATAAGGTATTGATGCTTCAAATACTTTATAAATGTGTTCATAATAAGTTATGAAACTGAATGTGATCAAACCTATTTTTAACTCCTTCTGGAGACTAAAGATAACTGATTGTGCCAGACGCCCATCATCAGCTCTTTTTGTCACCACCAAAAGGGTAAAAATAGCAGGAAGGAAGTGACGTTTCGTGTGGAAGAATGGAAATTTTAAAGTTATTCATAGTTTCTCTCTTTTTCTTCAGGCTGAATTTATTTTCTTACACTCACGCATTCACACATCATTATTATCATCATCAGTAGTGTAATTGTTATCAATAAATTTACTCTACCACAGCGGTTCTCACCCATATTTGTCTGCTGGACCACAACAGTGGCACGAATAAATCATTGTATAGTAATAATAGGCTTAAAATAATCATAATACAAAAAAGTAGGCCGCACCTCTATGTCACGTGCCACAGATTAAGAACCGGCTGCATTAACAGTCTCAAATTCTGTCTAAAAAAAAAAAAAAAAACACATTCTGTCAGGATGTGTGTTCAGTCAGTCAAAAGAGCATTTGGGAATTTAAGAAAGCCTGACTCGCAGTCGACATTCCGATTCATCCCAAAGATGGTCATTGAGGTTACATTTTGGAGCTCTGTTCAGCCCACCAGAGCTCCTTCACGCCAGACTTCAAACACAATCAAACCGTCCTTTGAAGCTCGGTTTGTGCTCAGGGGCGCAGTCATGCTAGAACATAAAAAAGAGGCTTTGCTAAGCTGCTACTTCAAAGTCGGAAGCACATCATTTATTTCCTGTAATAGATTTTATACACCTGTTAGCAATGGGTGTGACTGACACACGTCTTCTTAGTAATTAGGAGAGGTGTCTACATATTTTTGGACATGTAATTTGCATTTTGAACATCACTCTTCACACCCATACTCTTACTCTCTTGTGTGAACCTTGGGTCGTCCTTTTCCCTATAATAATTCCATCACTTCCCCGCCAGTGTTACTGCCAGTCCGTCCTCTTCCTCTTGAGTCCCCCCCACATCCGTCTTCCTGTAAACTGTTCCTGTAGGTGTCTAACTTCCAGAAATACACCTGTACAGGTATCACGCGTGTTCATGTTTGTTATTATAACACGTTAAACTGCACAGTTTGCTCCAGTAACATGACTCAGTTTGGATCGGCTTCGGGCCACGCAGCCAATGATTTGTGGCTGTCAGCGTAAACAAATGAGTGCGTGCATCAGCATCTAACTCGCTGACGTCCCAGACGCCCGGCATTTCCCGGCGTCTGTGCGAGAGCTTTCTCGTATTTCCACATTTCTCCCGGAACAGAGAAAACTTAGTCATGTTCTGGAAACTGAAGCAGTACGTCCAGTGCATCTCACGCCTCAGGATCACAAACATCAGTGCAGACCAAACACACGGCTGCCCGGCCACATGACTGTTTACAGAACTGGACGCGAGAGCTGATGCTGTTTATTGAGTGGCAGGAAAATATGGACAAATAATCCAGACATGTTTTGTTATTTTTTGGCAGATAAAGCTCATGTTGATGTCACATTTGTTCCTGTTAATCAAGGAGGTCAAGCTTTCCCAGGCTCTCAGGATAAACTGTAAAGGTTGATGTAATTCATCAGGCCATCAGAGGTCATCTTTGGCAGACTTTTTATACAAGAATTATACTTACAATATACGGTCAAAAGTTTGTGAACACCAGTTCCAATGCTTAAATATATGAGTTTCAGCCATGCCTGCGACTACATGGTGTATAAAATAAATTCCAGTGGTAGCTTGTAACTTGACCCCCTTTAAACTTGAAATCTTTGAAACTCAGCACCTTTCGACAAGAAATTTGTACCCTTAAACTTGATGTGTTCAGCTTTTTTATAAAATTAAAAAAGTCACTTTAAGTTTTGTGAAGCGACTTTGCCTCTTCTCATGTGAATGCGCCTTTACTGAACGAAATACGGTATTCCAAGATCAAGAATATCCATGATTAAGAAGCATAAGGAAACAATAAAGAAGTAAAGCTAAAGTGTAGCTTTTATTGTATTTTTTATAAATTCAATTGTATTTCAGTGTTTTATATTTCATTTGTGTTATTTTCAGTGTCTAAGTGTCAAAAACAACCCCATTACATTACATTAGCCTAAAATATATGCAGTTCCACAGGACCATGGAACGCATTAACAGGTTTCCCATCAATACTTTGATTACTTTAGGAAATGCCATTTCCTGTTCCAGCATTACTGTACTACTGTCTGCAAAGCAAGATCCATAAAGACACAATTAAGTACAATTAGGATGAACTGGACTGCTGACTATGAGCCAGGCCTTCTGATACCCAATATTAGAATATAATAGAATAGATAGAATACATACAGTATACACATGTACAGTACAACGCAATTTTGTTATCACATATAGTTTGGAAGCTGGGGTCAGAGCTTTTGTACGGTGCCCTTGAAGCAGACAGGGTTAAGAGCCTTGCTCAAGGGATCTAACAGTGGCTGAATGGTAGAGCTGCTTTTGATTGAAAGCCCAAATCTCTACCCACTAGGTTACCACTGTCCAAATCAGTGCCTGCCTTTTTGCCTTTTGAAATGCTCTTCTGACTAAAATAATGGGCATAAATTCCCACAGACACACTCCAATGCAAACCACATATGCCGTAAAAATGCAAGATTTAAGGACTGTAGTTCCGTTCACATCACTTTCTTTTATGAGTACTTCAGTGTGGCGGGCGCCAGAGTGTTCTCAAGCCCTAAGTACATGCTGAAGTGACTCATCCGAGTCACGAACCCATAAGGAAGAGGGTGCAGAGGGGTAAAAGTGTCGTGGGTGGGGGGTTACGAGTGTTCCTGAAAAGGTGAGGAGGGGTAAAAATAACACACTTTCAACAACTCATCTTCCATCAAGGACAACATTGCAGAGATCCATCATTCCTCCAGGCTGGAAATCAAAATGTCAGGTATCAGTACAGTCACACAAATATTTAACTTGGCATCAACACACACACACACACACACACACACACACACACACACACACACACACACACAAAGTGGCCGTTATAAGGCGGATGAGGACCAATAGATCAAATCTGAAAGGTGGCACGGTCCAGCTGAATCCACGGATGGGAACGTTCAATTAGGAACACTCTCAGAGACCCTCAACATCTGTGAACCACACACACACACACACACACACACACACACACACACACACACACACACACAATCTTTGTTACATGTTTTTGCTTTACCACAATGAAACACACTTTTGTTTCCTGCATGAGCATTATTTTCAATTTCCTTCCTCTGCTCAAATAATAGGTGAAATTGCTATCATGTATACACACACACACACACACACACACCAAAACATATACAAGTATACACACACACAGACCAAAACATATACAAGTATTCACACGTCTGATCTGACAGACACAAAGACACATAACACACGCTTGTAAAGTCAGATAATTACCCCAAACAGAAAGCAAAGATGACACACACGGGTCATTTCAACACTTTGGGTTTAATCCGCCGTAGAGTCAACAGAAAAAGTAAAATCGTAAATACAGGATTCATGTTTGAACCCTGTTTCATTCTAACAGCAGATCTGAATGAGAGTCAATGTCAAGAGTCATTGGTTTTATGGGCTTATTGGACATTCCACTCAATTTTAGAAGTATAAGGTTTACTTACAGTCATAACTAACAGCCACACTGATCTGGGAAGACTTTTCACTAGATAGTGTGGGAATTTGTGCCCATTTAGTCAAAATGCTGGATGAGAAGGCCTGAACCTGCTCAATAGGGTTGAGTTCAGGGCTCTGTGGAATATGCTGGATTTCTTTATTTATTTATGCATTTTCTCTCTTTTTCTCTTGATGTAGCATAGTTAATTTGTCTTCCGCTGTTGTGGATCCCTGATTGTGTTCAAAAAGCGTATATTGCCACCCACATGCCCGCCGACGTGTGCGTACCCTGGCGGACCCCTTCTTTATGCCCGTACTTCTGCTAACCAGGGTACTTGCACAGCCTTTGAAGAACGCACCCACGTGGTCCGGTTATTCCCCCATCCAGCAGACACGGTGGCCAATTTGTGTCTGCTGAAGGCACTGCCAATTGTGCCAGCTAGATGGCGCCCAGCCGACCGGTAGCAGAGCCGAGATTCGAACCCGGGTGTTCAGAATCTCGGCGCTGGTGTGCTAGTGAAATATCCCTCTTCGCCACCTGGGTGCCCGCTGGAGTGCTTTTACATAAAACCATAACAGGTTAATGGACCAGGGCACAATCATAGTAGAATAGGAAACTACCTTCCCCAAACTGTTGCGACCAAGCTGGAAGCATGTATGTACTCTAGCAAATGTATATATATATATATATTGTTCTTGTCATATGGCTGTGAGGGGAATACACACACTTTGGCTATAAGAGCTGCAGGAACTCAGGTGTCACTATCCACAGTCAAGCCAGCTTCACATGGACTATGTCATGGGCTCAACACTGAAGCTCCTGCTCCAAATTTGGCACCATAAAAACTTGACTGAAGTTTGCTGCTGATCACATGGACAGAAAAACAAGAGCTAGGGCTTCTTCGTAAAGCTTGCTTGACTGTGGGCACTGTTCCAATCATTTACGACAAATTTAAATATAAGAAAGCTTGCTTTTGGTATTAATTACTACCGTCATTTTTTGTCAGGTCAGATTCTTTCACATGAAATAAAGTGTAAGTACAGAAGAAAAGAGAGCTTGAGGAAAATCAGTATGAACAACAGTCTTCCTGTCGCATGACATTACCGCGCAGGGTAATGATGTGGTCCGACCTGCTTTTCTGCCACGCTAATATCGGCGTTTCGTGTACAGATACTGTAATCAAAGTCTGACTTCCGGAGACAGTAATACAAACAAGCAACCCGGAGAGAGACAGTAAGGTAGAGACAAAAGAACGAGACAAGCCTTTAATTTCAACACTGGGGCAGATAGCGATTTTAAGAGGTGGACTTAATGACAGGAGAAGCTCTAATGGAAGCTGCGGCTTCTAATGAAAGCCCGTGATTGGCAAGTGACAGCGTCAAGTGACAGCCAGACTTGGTGGCACCCATGTCACAACACCAGTCTGACTGACTAATTCACGGCCATAAATGTGCTTTTAACTGACAGGCTTAAACATAGCCAGAAATAGAAAAGTCCCACGCCGGTCGCGTGCATTACTCTGCCCCACAATCAGCGTTCCAGATCTCTGAGAGAAAAGTTATCACTTTTTATTGTCTCTCAGGACACAGTTCATGCTGATATTTGAGATGCGTGGGCGTGCTGAAGAATGCGTGAGCTTGTGTAATAACAGGGTCCAACACGCTTCGTCTTCACAGCAACAACAAAAAAAAAAAATCACAAGGCGTCGGCGTGACGTCTCCGGCTCTTCCTCCTGATGTACGGTAAACAGGAAGAAAGAAACGTTCGTGGTGGACAGCCGTGATACATGTGACCACCAGGCATGCTCTTCAGAAGTCCACATGTGATCGTTTGGTTTTATGGTCTAGTCTGTCAGTAATATTGAGATTTGAGGCATATGTAAGGCTGCAAAGAAATTGAAGAGGCATTTATAGTGCAGGAGGGGAGAGGTTCAGGCCGAGGCTAAAGCTCAGGATGGTCCAGCCAAGATTCATAAGAATTAATACACTCACCAAGCACTTTATTAAGTGCATCTATTTGGTGCATGAATTGTTTAATTTTAAAGATAAGCAACACCCACCATACAGATGAACTTTGTAGTCCATCAGATGCCCCTGCATCCCATTTATCAACCAAAACTGACCCTTATAGGACCCCAATAACCAGATATTATTGGGTAGTGTGGACCATGCTGAGGAACAGCTTCTTACCCAGAGCTGTGACCTCCATCCAAACCCTTAAAAACCAATACACTTTTGCACCTCATTTTTGCTACTTTGCACCCCATATCTTTGGTGCTATGATTGACTGCATGTTTTATGTCTGTATATGATTCATTTATATTGAGAAGTACCTCAGTATTTTGTTGTACTATGTAGAATGACAAATAAAATCTCAGCACTGTAGTAATACCTACATGTAATAACAGTGTAGTGTGTGCTGTCCTGCTATAAGTACACCAAGTGCAGCAGTGTTGTTAGGATTTTTAAACACCACAGTGCCACTGCTGCTAAAGAATAGTGCACCAACTAAAAACAAGGCAAGACAAGTTTATTTGTATAGCACCTTTCATACACCGTGGCAATTCAGAGTGCTTTACATAAGGAAAAATTGCATTAAAGCATTAAAACATTTCTACCTCAAAAAGGCTTTTTGCAAATATAGTTACAATTAAAAGAACATGAAATTAAAACCAGAGAGATAAAGTGCTTTACATAAGGAATGAAACCTAAAAGTAAATATAAAGTAAATCAGCCTATAAAAAGTAAGTGCAGTAAGATTTGGTAAGACATACGCCAACAGCCTCCTGTGTTCAGAAACATGAACAATGAAAACTGCTAAAATCTCTAAGACTCTAACTGTACGCCTACAACCAGTGCGAACAGGTTATGTGTTCCTAATGAAGCGTTCAATTAGTATTTAAAAATCCAAACAACACTGCTGCACCTGATACACTCATATCAGAACAGCACACACTACCATGACGTTACAATGTAAGTGTCATCACAGTGCTTAAAATGATCCAGCATCCAAATAGCAAGTTGGCAGTTCAGGTCCTATGAAAGACCCTTTTGATTGGTGAATGTACAGAACAACAGATGGGCTACCGTCAGTAATTGTACACCCACAAGTTTATCTGTATGGTAGGTATAGCTTATTAAATAATTATAATAATAATTAACGTATGAAGCAGATAGATGTACCTAATAACGTGCTGAGTAAGTGTGTATAGTAGCCTAGAATATTATAGTATTATATTATAGTATCTCTCACTTTCAACTTGTCAAATTAATTGTATCTAAGGGAAAACATCCAGTGCAATAAGTCAACTACATGAACAAACTAGAATAATTTGACTTCTTTACATTTCTCCTAGTTCACAGGAAAAAAGAACCAGGTGACCAGGTGCAGAAGAGGTACATGATGCTTCCCTTAAGGACAAATGGTGAAAATGTCTCCTCAAAGGTACAACAGTGGTCTTTAAGGTCTAATTATTCCCTTTAATGATGCTCCTTTACAATTATGACCCTTTAACTAAAGGTACAAAAGTTGAACTCCTCAGGTTGCCGCCCCACTGACCAGCATTTGTGTCTTAAACACCCTGTTAAGTAACTTGGACTGTTACAACAATAATAAGTCATTGAATTCCATATTAATGAAGAAATAGTTCAAATGAACAGTTTAAATCTCAGCTTTCTAATTTGTAGGCTAATTTTTTACACCTGTTAGTGTATCTCTAGTCTTTATTAAAGTCAAAGTCATATATATTCTTTAGAAATATGGAACAGGCTTTGCATTAAAATGTACTAGTCAAACCAGTTGGCTATATAAAAAAGAATAAAGAATGATGTATTGCTGTTGTATCTTATTATTATTATTCAAGCTGAGTAAATTTTAAGGTTTTAAGATCTTTTTTGGGAGAAGGCAGCCGACCCACTTTGTGAGATTAGAACCTGGATCTGTGAGGTGCTGGGCTGGCGTAATAAGCCGCTGCACAACCTGAGTGCGTTTAATAAATTGTATGGTGTGTGACAATAATCGAGAATCGATCCCATAGTGTGCGCTACCCTTTACCAACCAAATGACAATCACAAGCGGTCGAGTTGTGTAACGTCCACTAGGTTTCACTGTCCTACACGTGTGATCTTTGACCTGTGAGTTTTATCTACTTGATGACCCACCGGTGACACCCTGACCCCACGGTCAGACTGCTGTTGAGTCCTATATATCCCTAATACACGTGCATAAACACACACACACACACACACACACACACACACACACACACACACACAGAGCCACTGTACCCTTCCATTATCTGATTTCCGACAGGGTCTTGTTGAGTGCAGTCTAGTCTCTCATGTCGCCTGTCTGATATTAGTGCTGTGTAGTATCAGTATCTGAGCTGTCTGTGTGTTTTGGTCTAATGTGTGTGTGTGTGTGTGTGTGTGTGTAAAAGTAGGAAGCCAGGCTGATGTAAACTATATTTTGTCTCTCCTCAGCAAAGGGCCACATCGTCTGCGAGGTGCTTTTGATTGCCGGGGCCTTTGATGTGTGGACGGAAGTGTTTGGGACTGAGGAGGAAGGCAGCGAAGGGAGGAGCCATAGGGGACAACACCAGCAATTTGGTCTACAGGTGTGCCCGCTGTTTTTTTGGAGAGACGCCAGCTTCAAAAAAAAAGAAGAGAGGAAAAAAAGTGGTACCTCTTTCTGCTTCTGATGAAAGAGGGTCTCTCTTTAATTGTACAGGGGAGAGAAAGACACAACAAATAAAGCCGAGAGAACTTTCTAGTGTCTTTTTAACAGAGACACAACAGTGCCAAAAAATATAAATAAGCCCACCAGTGATGGGGGCATGATGACACACAATACATCTATCAATACTGATGTCTTCACTCGAGCGCTTGTGGCTAATCAGGCTGAAGAATTGACCAACTTTAGTCATATTGTAGTTTGTAAAGGTGTATCGTAATTTCCAGATCAATACAAATACAAGAAATTAATGACCAATTTCAATTACCAGGCAGGATAGATGGTGGCAGTAGTGGGGCATGAACACACATCCTATTGATCAACAGTCCAGTCCCGAAAGTGTCTTTATGTCTTTAAATCTGTCTCATATTGTGACCACAATGCCAGAAACATGCGTGTCATCCGTATTGGGCAGTCACATGAAGATGTAGGTGGACGGAATGATTTGCTGATATTTGCAATATTGTTTCCCAGAAATGTGATGGGAAATTTATAAAAGTCTGATTTACTCAATCACAAAAGAATGGCTGGTGGGCTGGATGATTTGCAGAATTGCAGATGTGCTAAAATTGTACCGAAACTGTACTGTAAGTTCTGTTGTGATTGTCTGATACATCTCAATTCTCTTAAAGTGTGTGGGCCAAAGAAATTGTTCTACCTACATGGTAGAACACAGATTTAATCCTTTCAACATTGATTGTTAGTAGCAAATCATAAAAAAACACCCTTAAATCCACCTGATAGGTTGTGATATAATTAGGTTGCTTGATTTTCCCCATTACATTTTTAATAAACTTTAAGATTTAATATGGACACTATGCTAAGTGTTTGATGTTGTGGGTCATAAAAATATTACCCAAATATCAGTTGTAGCATATTCAGTTTAAGATTCCACCAAGGGAGAACTTAAGACCTACAGTGATCATGTTTACACCCACAGCTCTTCCTTAAATCTTTAGTTTCCAAATCCAAATAGTTATGCTTCTTCATTCATTATTAATCATCAGTTCTATCTGAGGAGTCAAGGTCATAAGATGGTGGTTTAAAATGATACAATAATTTTCTTCTATCTATCTATCTATCTATCTATCTATCTATCTATCTATCTATCTATCTATCTATCTATCTATCTATCTATCTATCTATCTATCTATCTATCTATCTATCTATCTATCTATCCATCCATCCATCCATCCATCCATCCATCCATCCATCCATCCATCCATCCATCCATCCATCCATCCATCCATCCATCCATCCATCCATCCATCTACACAGCAAATTAATTAATGCCAACAGTACGCCAATTAAGTCTCTGTATAAATCAGACACAGAAATGATAAAGGTCCTGCGAAACTTTAAAAAAAAAAACACTTAATTAGCCATAATGACAAAATGAACACGTTTTGGGCTGAAATCTCATATTCACAATACAAATGTAAGTTTTCAGACCCTTTGCTCTGTCATTAGTTCTATCTGGACCAGTCGTTGCTCATACTGCGACCACAGTGCTGAAAACATCATGTGTGTCATCCTCATTGGGCAGTCACATGAAGACATAGGTGGACAGAATGCTGTCTGGAACTGCAAATTGCGGTCAGTTCACCTTTCAACAGTCAAAACAACATTGGAGTGGCTTTGGGCGATTTACAGATGATCACCATCCAATCTGATGGACCTTGAGAAGATCTGCCATGAAGAGTGGGATAAACTGCCCAAATCCAGGAGTGCAAAGCTTGTACAGATGTATCTATGAAGACTGTTTATGAATGCTGTTAAAATCTACTGTACATGCCCTGTGCTCATATTTTAGTATCTGATGTGAATACTTGTAGTCCGTATTGTGTTATTTCTAATTGAATATAAATGTAACTGTACTGAAGTTCTGTTGTGTTCTTAACTTTGGTTTCTACTCTAATCTAACTTACAGTTTCAGTGTTAGATGAGATTATCTGATACATCTCAATTCTCCTGAAGTGTGTGGCCCAAAGAAATGGTTCTACCTACAACACGAACCTAATCCTTTCGCCACTCTTACCCAAACACAGACATACCCCGGGCTTAACGCGAGAGTGGCAACAGGGCAACAAATCCCGATGAGCTTTACAGCTTAGCAGCCAGACTACACGCACACGGCTGATTTTCAGGGCGTAGGTTTAGGGCAGTTCCACTGTGTCATGCTGGGGGATTTATCAGAAAAGAAAGCATGCGACATCCTCCCTTCTGTAGCTACTAACAGGGTGAAAAAAACACCCACGTATCACTTATATGGTACCAGAGCTTTATGAAGGGGAATCTCATTATTATAGATTTATATCGGTTTTTTGTTTGGTCGGACACAGGCCCAAATACTGTCTCATTTATATTTGTTGCATTATAAAATCATTTTACTTACTAGTGTATTGAAGTGTTTTTTCTTTTATATTGCTTCATTAAAAACGTAATTCATTTGTAAATGAATTTAATATTTACGTTATTATTATAGGGATTATTATATAATATATATACAATTAAGATTTAGTACAATATCCTAATACACTTTTTTATATAAAATTATTTAAAACTTACATTTATAACATCAAAAATAAAGTTTAAAGTATTTAATAAAGCAGAGTAGCCACAGAGTGGCCAATTGACCAGCAATATGGGTTTGGGAACCTGGGTTTGATCCTTGCCTCCTGTCACTGTATGTCTGTGTGGGCTTCTACCTGGAATTAAACAGGCCTTTAAAGTAGCCAAAATAAATAAAAAAAAAATCAATAAAAATCAATATTTTGAAATGCTTTAATATCTAAAACTGTGACTCTATAATAATAAGTGGGCTTCATCCTGTAAAGCCATTCAACACAAGTGGATTTTTTAAACAAAATAAAGTTTTACATTTAATAAATAATGGACAGCTTGTAAATTTGTATTTATTAATCTTTAATGATCTAAGAAACCATCACTTAATTATAACTTAAGTTTTATAACTACATATTTAGAGAACTATATGTGGCAAATGTACCGTTCTAAAGCGTAGAATATTTTTTTCATATCGAACCTATGTCTTATATCAAATTGTGTTTAAAAAAAAGACAAAAAGCAAGCTATCATAATGTACAAAATATTATAAACAAAAGCTACTATGAATGTAATAATGTTAAATGTATTTGTCATTAAGCCATGCTCTGGTTAGTTATGATACATCCTCTATAAAATTAACAAGATGCTGGCAGGATTATGATTATGCAAATATTTTTTTTAAATTATATTTTATTTTAAAATGAATTACAAATAAATAATATTTAAATGAATAAAGAAAGAGACACTGAGCTTTGAGCTTCCATTCACACACATATTTTACTGCTTCTTACCTCAAGTTTGTTTCTTTACAACCCGACAAAATTCAATTCAAATAATTGTATTTTTTTTATTTAATAATACTTTTTGTCTGATGATTTGTTTGAGCTTTTCAAAATTCATTTAAGACAGGACACATCAAATAAAAATGATTTAAATGAGCTTAGCTAAAGATTCCATTACAGAAACAACATATCTGATAAACTGAGGGACGGAGGTTTGCAGCAATATGCCAGTTGGGTCTGTTAGTTAGATGGTAACCAACTGTACATTTAAAAGAAATGAATGATTGTAAACAAGCAAGCTTCTCTGGCTCCAAAAATACAGTCAAACTCTCCAACTTTAATACTGCTAAGGATTCAACCCCAAATTTACATTCAGTTTGAAGCACATGCACTTAATTATACTTCACATAATTATACTTATAAAACTTATAACATTTCAAAAAGTCCTAAAGCTTTAATAATATTTTACTAGTGGGGGTCAGCACAACATCACACTGTGAAATGGTTTTAACTTTTTCTAAGCATTAGGGTGTGTTTATGTGATTTTAGACAGAATTAGATGAATATAAACAGTCAACCACGGCTTGTTTTTCAGCACCAGTGACTGACTGACAGCTGACAGTGACAGCCATGCTTTTGTGACTCGTCTGAGTGAATCTGTCTGTTGTTTTAGTCTGGATTGAACCACGTCTCTTTTTTTTCTGACAGAGTTTGGGCTAAATTGGTTAGATGTGATGCTAATCATACCTAATCCAGGCAGCAAAACAGTCAGGTTATGAAATGCAGCAGTGAGTCATGGATCTTCATGCTCAACTATTATGAAAAAAACACACATCTGACCTTAAATAGACTTGCCCTCTGAGAAGACTGACACTAGTGCACACACTTAACAAACACTATCTTTGGGTGGGTGGACATGTGGGTGTGTAAATCATAAATGGACTTTTGATGACCATAAATGAAACCAGACACATTTACATATTTACATGATCAGCAACTCAGGTTGAACCAGCCAATGCTGTCACAGCCTCAGAGTTAAAGCAGAAACCCGAAACCTGTGACTAAACAAGAAGTGCAGATAGAAGGCTCTGTAGGATCTAAGCAGTCTTACAAGAGACAAACGTTCCCCTCCCGGACGCTCGCTGTTAATTAGCATGGCATGTTCGCAGCCCAAGATACCTGCTGACAAATAAACACTTTACCATTGCTGAGATTAAGGCCGCTCCCTTCTGTCCGCACAGCGTGCAAAACAAATACTTGTTTAATGATCATGTGTACAGAACATTTAATGCCGAATGTTAAGTCACTGCAACAAGAACAAACAAAGGGTTGATATGGGGCCATAAAAATGCTCATAAATTCACTTCTATTAAAAGAGTGTCAACACTTGAATATCTAGATTAAACACGCTTACCAAAATAAATAAATGATTGAATAAAACTAGAGCGTGTTCCCATTTATATTTATATCACTTTAAGTGGACGTTTGAGTGGGCATCTGTTTGTTTCTCTGGAATATACAAACGTAAATGTGAGGTAAAACCAAGGCCATTTTACTTTGTCACTTATCACTTATCATTGACAAGATTAGTAAATATAGAAATAAAATTTGACAAAGTGTGTTTATCTCGGGATCAGCAGTGGAGTTTGACCAAGTTTAAAAGTTTATAATTACACACAACTTTCAATCAACCACTGCATGCCAAAAACATAAGCTGCTAAAGTTCGGTGGATGACCTGTGATGTTTTAGGGGTGTTTGTCCTCCCAAAGCCCTGTAAACCTTGTTGGGATACTTGGCATTAGGGACTTGATGAAGGACCATTGGATTTCTTATGATGATTAATCTAAAATCTATGTTGAAACCCATATAGAATGAGTTGGGGTGCATAGAATCAAGCTTTCACCACAATCCTCTGGCCTAAACCCAGGGCTGACCTGAGGAGGAGTCCACATGAATCTAAAGAGTTATTAAGAGAGTACATGATTCTGGAAGCTATCAAGCTTTTATAGGCTGTATATTGGCAAATAGATTTAACCGTGTTTAACATCAGTGCTATTATTTTAGGTCAGGGGTCTGTCTAATGAAGGGGCTTCTGAATATATTATTATTAATTACATTTCATATCTCTGTGACAAACCCCAGTGTTTCCACATTCATTTTCATTGGAAATGTGTCATGGCTCACAGTTAATCCATGTCTGGAAGGCAGCCTTGTCTACCCACACAGTTCAGACTGTACTGAGTCACGGTTCAGTTCTTCTTGGAATCGTTTTTACGGCAGGTAACTAAGACACCTTAAATCTTGCCTCACCTCAAGTGGATTTAGAGCAACAAGTCTCTTAGTGCAAATGGTATTAGCATAAAATGTCTCTGAGATTGCTATGTCCTCACTCACTAACCTCAAATGAGAGAGAGTGAATTCCTATCGTGGATTTGAGTGACAAGTATAATAACAGCTTCAGCGACTTCAGCAATAACAACAAGACAAAATGTAGTTTGCCAATGAAGCAGTTTGATTCGTGTTGCACTTTTTTGGTCATTTATTTATTTAAACATTACCTACAATAGTTAATGTTAAAATTTTACACTTGTACAGAAATTATTTGTCACATAACTTGGGATTTAATGCAACTTGGGAGTTCTACAACTGTTCTTTTCTGTTTTTCTGTAACTAAATGATTGGAGCACATTTCTTTGAATTATCTGCTGAATTATCTGCTGAATTAATTCAACAGTGAGTCGCATTATGAGCTGTGTCCTTCTGTGCTGTGTTTCTGTCATATTGTGCCCATTCCCTGTTATATCCACTTTTGTGTCACTGTTGTGTCAAAATGTGCGCACAGCAACATACTAATTTGGTGATGTAAAACGTTTTAGGTCAACTTGACATGACCACTTGATCCTAATTAGCTATTATGATTTACTACAGCTGGTGAATTCTCTGTGCTTATATAAATCAGGCTAGTTTGAAAGCAGATGAAATAGTGGCCTCTTTACCTAAGGAAATCTGGATGGTCAGATGTAGTCCAGGAATCACCAAAAACTGTTCTGTTATTGATAATAAGCTGCTGGAACAAAGACTGTACACAGTTAAGCAACCTCAACACTGACACAGGCTTAAAGGCTGCCAAGCAAGACAGCTGAGAGCTGTTTTTGTTGGTTATTGGATTAGCACCGGACTATCACCTCATAATGTGACAGTTTGGGTTGTAATAGGAGCTCACTGTTTCATATTCTTTTTAAACTAGCCCTATTTATATGGTCACAGAAGTTACCATCTGTAAAGAATCATAATGAATGATACACAAGTAGGAAACAATGCCACAAAGTTAAATTACATTATTTCAGCAGATTTGTAAGAAAACTCACAAGTAACTACATCTTTGTTTATCAAAGTATGTTTTGTATCATGTAGTCACAAAAACAACAGCATTCAGACGATATAAATATGAAGATGAAGATATAAATGTTGAATATAAATGGTTAAAAATCGTCGCTTATTTAATGACCTCCCTCCTTCCTAATTTGTTTATAGCTTGAAGCAGTAACGGTTTTAAATGTAAACATCTTATTATGTTATCTTTGCATTGTAATAACAAATTACACCCAATAACTATTTAAAAAGAAGTTCCTTTTTAGTTTTAGGGCACTGTAAGTATGGAGACACTCCAGAAAGCTCTTTTGTATCGTCTCCCACACAAACCAAACTGAAACCAAATATTGGTTGCATATGGGCACAAGCCCCACATCAAGCAATCATAATAAAGATCAAAACAATCAGTTGGATATACATTGGGGAGGGCAAGAATTAAAGCACTTTTGTTTTCATTATTTTATACACTTTTAGTATATATCAACGTCCAGTTTACTCACATAATGCTTTGTAATTATATAACTTTTATCATGTTCTACAGTATACTGTATATTAAAATAGATTTACTGTATGTTTGAAAGAAGCTATTAAGTTAATGTATTTTGTTCTAATGATGAATGTGTTTAATTTATATAACAAATATGAGGCAGTTTTACAAAAACAAATACATCCTATGGTGCCAACGCTGTTTAATAAAGATATCCCTATATTAAATGTTCTGGAGCAAGTAATTTTGCAAATCCTATTTGTTTAACTACTAGATATTAAGAATAATAATTACAGACATGCTTCTATGAGCCCTTTCAAGTAACTGATTAGATAAGCTTTCTCCTTATTTCACTTATCAAGTGATTTTTAAATACTTCCTGATTTAAATCATGAGGGGGAGCTGCCAAAACACTAAAGTGTCTGGAGCTCAGGAACACTTACAGTAAAATGCTACAGATGGACATTATGGCCCATAAATTCACAGCTTCAGATTAACAATGTTAATGTTGATTAGGTTCCCTAGAATACCCTAGCATGTCTCTACTCCCTGTATCCAGATCACCTGACTGTGGTTCAGCCATGATGTCTGTGTGACTCATGGCCAATGGCTGGAAACAAACACAGGGAGTGGAACCAGTCTACCTAGTCAGAGACACTGGGACTTTCCAGTATGGTTGTGCTTTCATCCATATGGCTGGAACCAGACTATTTATCAGGGATGCAACAATTTCCATTAAACTGATGTAGTGCTTTTTAAATGCTTGTAGTTTTATACAATCATATAGAATTATATATTATATAGAATTTAATTTGAATAAAAATTTTTTTATAATGAAATGTTATAGAGAATCCCTCCAAGAGTTTACTCTGGCATAGATGATGATTATTATTATTACTATTATTATACCTTACTACTACTGGTACTGTAACTACAACTACTACTATTATTATTTATTATAATGATTTTAGCAAAGACATGACATTCCTTATTGTTTAGCTTTTTAACTCTCACCTTACACTACTAGTGTTTTAGAATTATTGCAGAAATTAATAACTACACCACACACACACTAAAGCGTATCTAGTTCACTAAAAACCAGTATTTTTTAAACATGCATAACTGTGGTTTGCTAAATGTAAGCAATTCAAAGCAGTAAAATCTGACACTTTATTTCATTAAAACATGTTTGCCAGTGTTTGTTCTTTATCCTGATAAAAGTGCTGATATAAACGCTGACATTTAATTTCTGTGAGTGCTCCATCATCTGTGTTTATCTTCATCTGTGACTATAAAGGCATGTTTGCTTACAGTGCCATGAATATTTGCCCAACTATGTCACAGCGAGATATTGAGTCTGCTAAGCAACCTAACTTAAATATTAAATATTTTCAGTTTTCTACGCTGCTGATTGACTGATGTGAAAAATTAACTGAGTCATTGTTGTCTTAGGATGCATGTATCAAAACTAAATCAAATCAAAGTTTATTTACCACATACATAGTCATACATGGTATAACTAGCAGTGAAATGCTTTGATAACTGTCTGGTCACGAGTAACAAAGTGGAACATATTTTAGATGTTTTACATAGCATTTGTGGTAGAATATATAATTTACTTATTTTATATAATTTTAAAATGTATGTTTTTAGTGTTCGAGCTGATGGGGTGGTCCCTCAGTGACCCTAATGAATGAAGCACCCCTGTCCAAGCAGTCAGTTGGTTTAATTAATATGTTCATATTCACTTAAAATATATATATATATATATATATATATGTGGAGTTTGCATGTTCTCCCCGTGTCTGCGTGGGTTTCCTCCGGGAGCTCCAGTTTCCTCCCACAGTCCAAAAACATGCAGCCATGTTAATTGAAGACACTAAATTGCCCTATATGTGAATGTGTGTGTGTCTGTGTGTGTGCCCTGCGATGGACTGGTGTCCCGTCCAGCAACCCTAATTGGATAAGCGGATAAGAAAATGAATGAATGAATAAATGAATGAATAATAATACTTTTTATATCATGATATGTGTGGCACAGTGTGCACTGGGTAGCCCACTGCTACTAAAAATAACCCTACATATGAGCATGTGTATAAAGGTGTATGTTTGTGTATCTGTATTGTAATGGACTGGCGTGTCTTCTTTTTGCCTTTCGCACAATAAATCAGACCCACTGTGACCCTGACCAGGATAAAGCAGTGGTTAAACAGACAATGAATGCATGAACTAATAAAGCTATACATTTTTTACATGTAAGTGTATATCTGTGAGTGGGGGCCTTCGTATATTTAGCAGCTCTGCCTTGTAAGAGTTTGCAGTATTTACTTATGGATTAAAGAATGCTCCTTTTTAAAACAATGGATAATCGTGGTGTAAAAACTTTTATCGGAAATAAATTAAGCAAGAGCTGTCCATAACAAACCCAACAGGAAGCATTTAATATTAGGAAATACTTAATCAGCAATCAATCACCTTATTGTTAGGTTCAATATTAGTTCTCTTATGCAACTCCGAGCTGACAGGATGATTTAAGAATGAAGCCTTTTTCCCCCTGTTGTAACCTGGGGGGCATGGCTGTCTTCCAGTTAGCTCTATCCGTTATACCTACAGGTAAGGTAACACGTGGCACAACAAGCATCACTGCAGTTCCAGCTAGTGACAGTTCATCAAAGCATTTCGAACGTATCTAAATCAACTCGTCTTAAGGTCAGTTTGTGTTTGCATTATGCAAAAGAATCTAAAGCACAGCTGTACATCCGAGCCGTCTTCTAGATTTTGGGTGAGCCTGTTCGCTGCCTATATCGGATCTGACAGTAGTATCAGGGGAAGGATTAATGATAGGAATAACAGCTTAACACGGGTTGAGATAAACACATTTAATGTCACATACTCCTCCAAGGTGGTTTTAATATATCTGCTTTTAATAAATGTTTTCTATATCATCCACACAGCCTTAATGTTTAGTTTAATGTGAATAATGACTTTTTAAGAGCGTTCTCAGTTCTAATTAAAAGTGACCTGATCTTATTTAAATTTAAGTGTCTACAAATTATGTTCTTCATACTACGTCACCCAGATCTATCCTAATTTTGCCCTGAGGTCCTAAGTTAATAGAGTTCTCGGTGATGCTGCAGATAAAGTATACAGTGGTCCACATTAATAGCCATGGTTTTGGAATGGGGCATTAAAATATCCAACAAACCCATGGTCATGTGACCACATACTTGTTGCTATATCTGTATTGTTGTATTCGCTTTGCATACGTTCATTTATTGTTTATGTTTATATGTACGTCATAAGGCATCATGTGTGTACATTTGATGTGAATAAATGCACCAGTATATTAAACAAAAACGGTTATGATGATTAAACACAAGATTAAACACTTGTTTCCCTTCAGTGTATTTATATACACTAGCAGGAATTAGCATTTATAAATGTTTATATGGACGTTAATAACAGAAATAATAAGCAACAATACATTTATTAGATTTTATACAGTACAGTCTACTGTGAAGGCTCATCTTTCTGATAAAAAACATTTCATAAGCTTTTAATTTGCATGCTGAGGACATCGGTGGGCCGTTTGTCGGCTTGGCTTCCGTCCAACGGCCATCCTGTGCCCACTCTCTTTCTGTCGTAAATCAAACGTGTGGATTTCCTTTAAAACTGGCATAAAAATGGGTTTCTCTAAATGCTGTGTACACTCTCCTGCTGCTTCCACTTGGTTCCCTTTTTTCTTTCTTCTCCTACCTGTTCCCCCTCCTCTTTTCCTCTCGGCTTCGAGGTGGGTGGTCTGCACTCCTCCCAGCTTCCTGGCGACACGCTTCTGGGGGCAGTTGCAGGACTTCCTCCTCCCCCTCACTTCCCGTGGAGCCCCTCTTGAAAGAACCATAAAGCACCCACACAAACACATATGAGGAGATGTTTCTTCCTCTAGCATTTGGGGTTAACCGCTAGTTCTTAATATGCCCCCCTTCCCGTCCTCTCTCGTCTTTTTACCCCGCCACCCCAAAAACCTGCACAGGACGCTGGGTAAATAGATACATGTGCAGGTTTTAGATTTTACACCACGCTTTTAAGTCCCTCTCCCAGGCTTTTCCAGCTCTGGCTTCCACTCTCAAGCGGGACATTAATAATGTTTGGCACACGATTGCACACCGAGCACAAAATGAAGCGGGTAAAGGAAATGCTCCTGATAAGCCGTACACTTCCACTTAGACCCTAGACAGAAAATCTGAATCCGAGTGAGGCGAGGTGACGCGTTCAGTCTGTTTGACCGGTTTAACAGAGGAAATATGCTCGAGCAGCATCAACGCTAGATGAAAGTGCCATGTGTCACGTCCAAACATTCAAACATCCCGAACAGGATGTTTGAAAGCTGGCTGATCTGATCTCGCCCACCGTTTATAGATCAATAAAATACGTCGGAGGAGATTCGACATCAAAATCAGTGTACGGAAAAACAACACACCAAGAAAAGTTTACAGTGCTTCAGTTTAACATGCCATCACGTCGAGATACTCTGAGAAAGTTCAATAGGTACATGTTACTGCCAAAAGTATGTGGACACAATCCATGAGCTTGCTGGACATCCCAATCCAAAATCACATGTAGTAATACAGAGTCCGCCGCTCCTTTGCGACTATAATAGCTTCCACTTTTCTGGGAAAGCTTTCTACCAAATTCTGAAGTGTATCTAGGGAAACTTGGACCCATTCAGTCGAAAAGGTATTCGTAAGGTCAGACACTGGAGTTGAAAGAGAAGGCCTGGATTGCAATCGACATTCCAATTAATTCCAAATGAGTTTTAGCCAAACAGGATTTTAGCCATAGGATTTTAACGTCATATTTTACACTTTGCTTACATTCATGACAGGACAGGTAGTTACTGCTTACACAGGATTCATCAGTTCAAGTTTTTAATGTCAAACACACAGTCATGGAGAATTCTGTATCTCCACTTCACCTCACTTTGGACTGTGGGAGGAAACCGGCGCTCCCGGAGGAAGCCCACACAGACATGGGGAGAACATGCAAACTCCACGCAGAAAGGACCTGGACTGCTCCACCTAGGAATCAAACCCAGGACTTTCTTGCTGTGAGGTGACAGTGCTACCCACCGAGCCACCGTGCTGCCCCCATGCCAACAGATGTACAAAAGAAACTGTATAGAATACAATACATGCTTTCATTTTGTGGCAACAGTTCAAAGAAGGTCCTTTCCTGTTCCAGTATGACTACACACATGTTTATTAACACATGGTTTATATGGTTTAATGTGAAGGAACTCCAGTGGTCTGCACAAGAGCCTGGATCACAACTCGTATCAAACATCTCTGGAATGAATGGGAGCATCTAGACAGTGGTAAGCCTTTTTAGAGTAGATGGGGCTGTTATTGCTGCAAAAGTGTGTGTGTTTGTGTGTGTGTGTGTGTGTGTGTGAAAGGGGGACTGTATATTCATGTGCTGGTCAAACAAGCTCATTGTCATCTGTGAACATAAATTTGAAACCACAATTACCATAAAAATTATATTCTGTACATTGACATACAGTTCAGTTATCTACAAAAACACTTCTTTTGTTTTGCCATATTGCCTTAAGTTCCTCGTTTGTTCTTTTCATTTTAGCCACAACCTTGAGTAAACACTTTCTCACATACTTTCTTTTATTCTCCTTCAGAACAGCTCAAGCCAGTGGGCACCTGGTCAGCCACGACATTCAACTGCAGCTTCATCTAGTATTAAATCTCAGAGCCGGAGCCATATCTGCAAGATCTTGTGAAATTCTGATGTATGATGGTTCTATTTATTAAGAATTTAAAAACAAACTCCATCACTTTTCTACATAGTCGCCTTCCGATGCATTTTACCCGGCATCATATTAACTTTTTAATGCCATCAGCAAACAATGTTTTTGGTTGAGCACGTAGCCACTGATGCAGTGCTGCTTTCACATCATCATCACATAAAAATCTTCTTCCCCTTAAAGCTTCTTTAAGAGTCCAAAAAGGTGGAAATCAGACGGAGCTAAATACGGACTATAAGCATCTCTCAGTCTCTCAGACATGACCGATTACTCCTCCTCTCATCCTCATCGTTTGAAGATCCATTGTGTTTAAAACAAATATTACATTTACTGCAATAAACACAGTAAACATGTGATTTACTCTAATAATATTTATTTCAGATGCAAGTATGTCAGAGTATTTTCAAAGTATAAAAAGTAAATCAATCTGAAGTGCAACAGTACAATAACATAAATCCTGAAGGCTTATTCAGAAGACATGAACCATGTCTGGAGAAGATGAATTTCCGGGCCACCTTCCAAGCACGAGGCTTCAGATGTCGGCCTGTTCATTACCGAGGCTTCGTTTAAACATTCCAGTGTCTGCTGCCGAACCAGACAGCCTCGTCGAAGAGAAAGTGGAAATGCTACGGTAGCAATTTTCCAAACATTAGTCGATCTGTTATCCCGATGAGCTCATGAACAATCATGGCTGACATGGACTTTAATTCCCTGATTAAGTCTTCGTGAAGATACAATCCCATCTGCCTTTATTCCCTCAATTTCTGCACTCAGATTAACGACTGAGCGTTTGAGATTGTTGGAGCTTTTTAATGAGTCATGCATTTTTTAAGCAATTAAATCCACAGTGTGAGGCTTAGATTAATCCTAAACCTACATTATACAGGCAAAAGTATGTGGACACATCTCTGAATTACACATGGTTGAGCATCACTCGTTACATTTTCATTTACATTTTCAGCATTTTAGCAGACGCTTTTATCCAAAGCGACTTACACAGTGAGCGGAACACAATGAGCAATTGAGGGTTAAGGGCCTTGCTCAGGGACCCAATAGTGGCAACTTGGTGGTGGCGGGTCTTGAACCGGCAACCTTCTGTTTACTAGTCCAGTACCTTAACCACTGAGCTATCACTGGCCACTTGTTAACATCACTTACACAAAATAAACGAGACAGTTTGTAGAGGGATATTCTCTTTTTCCAGTATGAATGTGTCTGAGGTTTAAAGAGTTTGATGTAAAGAATCACTTTTAGAATGAATTGAAATATTGGTTGCAACCCAGTAAAGGCTGTTGCAGCCACAAAGTAAATAAATGCACATGATTTTGGAATGAAATCTCTAACAAGCTTATGTTCAGGTGTCTGAATACTTTTGGCATTATATTGTATATTAAATAAAAAAACAACTCTAAATTAGGCAGTGCAGATGGAGATATGTGAATTGAGTAACAATTACGATTGCACCAGACTGTTTCTAGATCAAACAAGACCTGTGCGTGTGAAAAATACGGAACTGGACTCATGACATCACGTCCACGCCATCTTTCCGAACAGTCTGACTCTGTATTTCTTTGTTTCCCACACTCACACACAAAAGCAGAAGCATGGAAGGAGATGTTGTACTTTTCTTTGAGTCTGGCCTGCGCTTGCACACTGGTAGCTCGTACGTAACTATAAGAAAAGTATTTTTTGCCATGCAGTCATTTTTACTAACAAATTTATCCTGGTCATAGTTGTGGTCGTGGGTCGAGCTGGGTGCCAAGTCGTCCCACTGCATTGCACAAATACTTACTTGCAACTATGGGCAATTTAGAGTGGGCAGTCCACCGAATGCATGTTTTCAGAGTCAGAGTTGAAAGAAAATAGAGAACTCCATGAAAGCTTCAACTGCTTATAATAAAACAAATGTTTCAAAATTTACATGTGTTTTGTGGAAGTCTGATCACATCTCAGATCAAGACTACAAATTAAATTTTCAACAGTAAAGAGAAGCTTTAGAAAAGCTGTCCTACATATACATTGGATTTAAAAACACGGGCGGCATGGTGGCTCGATGGGTAACACTGTCGCCTCGTAGCAAGGTCCGTTAGCTGTGGTAGATTAGATAGCAAGTCAAGTCTTTCCATGCCGTACTTAGATGTTTGATGGGGTTTAAGTGTAGGTCTTTGGTTGGGCCACTCATGGCCACTCAGACAGGCCACTGTCCACTTGAGTGTTGTTTTTACTAAGGGTGACATGAATGACAGTGATCACTGTTGGATCACTGTTGTGTTGAAAGGTGTTGTGTGTGCTCATTGGTTGCATTTATCTGTTTGAAGATGCGGCTACCAGCTTAGCCAGAAGATGAGCATTTTCCTTTTCAAATGATTGAGACCACCTTATATAATACCTTATATTGTTTTATATCCTTGCACTGATCTGTGTCTTGCCACAATTTGATCACAGTTTGTTTGACAGCAGTGTAAATCGTGGACCATTATGGACCAAAGTGTGTTCCTTCCAAAATGTCCAATCAGTTAAAAATGCAACAGGTGAAATCCGGCTGTGTTCTAGACACATCGCTATGATAGTCAACAGGATGCGTCTGATCACAGCATAAAGTGTCACAAGGGTTTAAATAATACCTGCTCTGTGGTGGTCCTGTGGGGGTCCTGACCATTGAAGAACAGCCTGAAAGGGGGTTAACAAAGCATGCAGAGAAACAGATGGACTACAGTCAGTAATTGTAGAACTACAAAGTGCTTCTATATGATAAGTGGAGCTGATAAAATGAACAGTGAGTGTAGAAACAAGGAGGTGGTTTTAATGTCATGGCTGATCAGTGTATAAACCTCCTGATCTGCTGTTTACTTCTAATTGTTGCGCATAGTGAAATAAGCAAAAAAAAACATGAAGTGAAAATGTGAGAAAGTGAAGGTTAAACCAGATCTCATTGGCTCATACAGGAAAGGTTAGCATGATTGTGGTTAAATCAGGAAGTGAAAAATGCTGCCGAGGGAATTCTGTTTCGCTAAATTCACACTGTATGGGCTCTAGTCCAAACCTTGAAGCTAAATCATCATTGCCATTGATACTGATTGATTATTTATAATGATAAATAGCTAAGGAAATTTAAATATTTCCACATGCACTGACAACCTAATGTAATATTGACAAATACGTAATACACAGAGCAATGTCATCTAGTTTCGTGGTTAGGTGTCCTGTCTTGGGATTTAAATCATATTTTTATTGTAACAAATGTGACTTCCTTCAAAAGTTTATTTTGTGCTCAGTGAAAATCTGCACAGTCAAAACAACCTCATTTATGTGATGCTGTAGAAAGTCGTGAACTGTCATGTAATTCTTTCTTAGTAATAATGATCCACTAGCTGACTACATCACATTACATTTATTACAAGGTACTACAAACCCCATTTCCAGAAAAGTTGGGACATTCTGCAAGATGCAACAAAAATTGTGGTTTGTTAATTCGATTAAATATTTAACTTAAGAACAATACAAAAAAAGAGTTTCAATCTTCTGACCAATCTTTTTACACACTTTGGTTACATTCATGACAATAACGGTAATTACTGCTTACACGAGATTCATCAGTTCAAGTTTAATGTCAAACACAGTCATGGACAATTTTGTATCTCCAAATCACCTCACTTGCACGTCTTTGAACTGTGGGAGGAAACCGGAGCTCCTGGAGGAAACCCACACAGACACAGGGAGAACATGCAAACTCCACACAGAATGGACCCATACTGCTCCACCTGAGACCTTCCTGCTGTGAGGCAACAGTGCTACCCACCAAACCACCGTGCTGTCTCAAAGCTCATTTGTTGTCTGTTCTATTTTTACCTCATGCTTGTGTGCAACTCTATTTTTACTCTGCCATGCTAGAAATGGCATAATTTCCAAATTCCAAAACATCTGCACTTCCTACAGATCACACAGCTTGAGACGCATTATAAATATCCCATTACTCATTTTCAGTCCACAGTGGAACGTCACTCATAACCACACGTGTTATTTTCACCGCATGTTCTCTTTTTGTTTGACTAAACTCCTCATTTTTTTGCTGTGTAAACAACAAAATGACTGCCGCGTCCAAACTCGGTGTATCTGCTTTCACGTATTCTGACGCGTGTGTACGCGTGGTGAGACAACCTGGGATTCAAGGGTATACGTGATTACTGCAGGATGTAGTTGGTGAGATTAATTGGCTTTGGCAACATGCTGAGGTGGCCATGTGTCGTTTTTTGTGCAGTATATCTTGAGTGGGTGTATGTGGCTTAGTTTTTGGGGGATTTTTGGAGGGGGGGGGTTACCCATCTGTTGCTCCATTTCACATTGACTCAGACTGAATTTTTGAAGTATTTTGTCGAGCCTTTGCACACATAAAGTACAGTACATTTATGACAAATTATGATGAACTGGTGTTGAAATTGGAATTTCAATTATTGCTGCTAATGTACTATATATTGACATCTGCACCAAGAGAAACTCCTTGTACATCTGGTACTTGGTGAATAATAAAGATTCTGATTTTACTCTTCTTCCCTAAAGTGTAATTGATTTATTACACCTGTTAGCGATTGTTATGGCTTGAACACATAAAATCTAAAATTAGAAAGGGTGTCCCAATACTTTTGGTCATATAGCCTCTACAGCTTTTTCAACCACCAATCATTTAAACCAGTGAACACACAAGTTGGGAAAAAAAACAACCAGTTGTGCACATAGCATTTGCATGAAGTCACTGGGCAGTTACTGGGCAAATTGGTCATGGACTGTATACATAATAACAAGGAATTGTACACTGGGATATTACACCCACTGTCATCAAAAGCATCTGGAATCCTGTAGCATAACAGATACGGGTTAGTCACACATTTTACACGTCTGAAATACCTTGAGAAAGTTTTCACTCCCTTTAACTCTTTCACCCACAGACATAAGATCTCTATCAGTATGACAAGGTAGACAGATAGATAGACAGATAGATAGATAGATAGATAGATAGATAGATAGATAGATAGATAGATAGATAGATAGACAGCCAGATAGACAGTTAGATAGATAGATACTTTATTTATCCCAAAGGAAATTATTGATCTCCAGTAGCTGAACTAGAACAAAAGAAAAAAGAACTAATACACTGTGCATGTATACAATATACAATATGCAAATAAAGACAAGATTGTGCGTCTGATACTATGACTTGAAATATAAATAAAAATAGCAGCAGTAGTATATCTATTCTTATTAACAATATATACACATATATGTATTACCCATACACATTATGATAATCAAGACTTTAACGTCCTAATTACTCACTCACTCACTTTCTTATCTGTTATCCAATCACGGTCGCGGGGGTTGCTGTAGCCTATCCCAGCTTTTCAATGGGCGCAAGGCACACAGTAACACCCTGGACGGGGCTCCAGTCCATCTCAGGGCAGACACACACACACACACACACACACACACATACCCATTCACCTCTAGGGCAATTCAGTGTCTCCAATTAACCTGACTGCATGTTTTTGGACTGTGGGAGGAAACCCACACAAACACGGGGAGAACATGCAATCTCCACAAAGAAAGGACCCGGACCGACCTGCCTGGGGTTGTGAAGCGACAGCACCCACATCCTAATTAATTGAGCATAATTAATTGAGCATAATGTGCTGAAGCATTGTTAGTTCTTTTAAAATTCTTTAAGCTTTGCCAGGTTAATTGGGAGCTGCACTAACAGCACACACTACTGCACTACTACAAATGTTGCAATTGGCAGTGCCCATCTTTTTTATGCCTGAAATTGGGCTTTGGAATAAGTGTAAACACACACACACACACACACACACACAAAAGGTACAGCAGTGGGAATCTGCTCAAATTGCACCTGCTATTAGCATTTAATTTACTAAAGCTGTAGCTCATCATGCAAACTGAGCTTGGATCTCCTACTAATAGTCTTCTCCCAGTTTTAAACTATGCCTCTGGGTCTTTGTGCCAATTCATAATCACAATCTTCATTCTAATTCATCCTAAAGGTGTTCAGTGGGGTTCTGAAGTAAATCCACAGTAAACTCCACCCATCAAGCCGTGTATTTGTGGACTCGCTTTGACCGTAGCAACTCCTAATATATACTCATAAACTTATCAGATCTGATTTGTCCGGCTGTTAAATTGTACCAAAGATGCCTGCAAAGCCAGAATAAACGGCCCCATGCTGCAGGTGAGAATCTGATTGGATGACATGTGCAGCTCAGACGCACGAAGAAAAGTTGCGTGTTAGTGATGAGTGTGGATTTTCTCAGTAATGCAGTGGACGATCTTTCCCAGCAGACTACACTCACTTACGATCCTCAGCATTGAGAAATCTCTGAAATTCTGGCCCCGTCTACACTCCCGACAAGCTCTTACCCAACACGCCAATGCCACACAAAGGAACTGAAAGACTCTGATGCTTTCCAGCACTAGATTATCATCACGGCCGAGATCACGTCACAGCTCCTAAACCCCGTCCATATACAGTATCTTCCAACCCTAAAGGTCGTTTCTGCCACCGGACACATCAAACACTCCCACGCCGTTCTGAATCGATGAATTGAAATTTCATGCGTTCAGAATGATCCGGCTTTCCATAAACAAGTCGTTCGAACTGAAGATAAACACATTCTGTGGTAATTGGTTTCAGATGCTGGCACAGGTGGCCGGACTGCTGACGTTCTTCGTAGGAAGTTTGAGGAACAGCTGGTTGTTTGGACGTTCTTGGGAATAGATAACAATGTAATATAATTATGTACAGTACAGGTCAAAAGTTTACATTCACTTGTAAGACGTGTATATCAAAGCACTTTTGCAACTGTTTTTTGTAACTGAATATTTAAAAAACATAATTTTGAGTATTTTCTAATGTTCTTCTAACAAATAATTGAGTCTTGCTGGGTGTAAAACATAAAAATATCACAACCATGATTTGATGTGATGAAGTTCTGTATTGATTTTCATTTAGTGGCATGGCAACTTCTCTCCATCCATATAGATAGCACTAGTTAGTTAGCACTAAACCTAAGTAAGGTACAAAAGATCTTCAAAAAGTTTCTGCACTTTTATAGTTTGGTTGGAAATGGTGAGGGTGGGAGGAGTAGTAATCGGTCGTGTCTAAGAGACAGCATTTTTAGACAGCATGATTTAGCAGCATCTGATTTCCACCTTTTTGGTACAGCAGTGTGAATCTGCACTCAAATTGCACCTGGTATTAGTATATAATTTACTAAAACTGTAGCTCATCATGCAAATTGAGCTTTGATCACATACTAATGGTCTTCTCTCAGTTTTAAACTATGCCTCTGGGTCTTTGTGCCACAATCTTCATTCTAATTCATCTTAAAGGTGTTCAGAAGTGTTGAGATCCGAAGTAATTCCGCACCAAACTCCACAAATCAAACCATGTCTTAATAGACTCTCTTTTTGGACATGTGCACAGTCATGCTGGAAAAGAAAACGGCCTTTAAACTGTTTTCTCAAAGTTTGATTGCTATTTATTTTTACAACTGATTTTATACTCTAATTTTAATACCCTAATTGCTCGTTTGTTAGCAATGGGTATGACTGAAAAACCAGGGGTCAATAATTAAAAGGGGTGTCCACATAAATTTGGCCATTACACACATATGTCTATATTTATATATAGTGTATATAGTGTTTTCTTGTATAGTTATAATTGGCATACTGCTGTATAATAGTAATTGCATTACAAAATCAATATTTAAATTAAAATTTTATTCTACTCTATTTTATTTACTTTATTTACTGTGATTACATTGTACTGGAGCTGCTGTAACACTCAGTTTCCCTCATGGGGTTCAATAAAGGAATCTTATCTTATATAGAGCACGTTTTTTTTTCATGCATGTAAACTTTTAAATTTAAAAGTATTTCTACAATTTCTGGTTAGTTGGATAAAGCTTATAATACAGTAAGTGTAACTTACATAATAGTAGTTAGAAATGTGGAACTTCTGCTTTTGTTGCTTTTACTGATTTTCATCTGACCATGTTTTCTAAGATTAGGAATACAATGAAGGGGTGGCCACCACCAATGGCCTTGCCAGTATTTGGGTTTAAGAAAGTTTCAGGAGATCCATTTCTCAAAATTCTGTTGCAATAATTTCAAAGCCTCAATTTGAAATCACAAATGAACAATGTATTGTATTCTCAGGGTGTTCTAATAAATATATACGTTCCGTATTCTTGCATATATGTATACTGCACTTCTTTTGAGGATTCTGGCAAAAACTGATACAGTAAATGACTTTTGCTCTAAATTTGCATGTGTTCATGAATATTTGATGTTCTTTGCCATGTCCGCACCACCAGTGCTCATCCTAGCCGAACCTTTACCGCCAGGCCTTCCCTGGTTTAACAGGTCGGAGGTGTGAACATCTCGACCACATGCGCTCCCCTGGGAATCTGAGCCGTGATCAATGTACCTCGTTCGCCTCAATAGCGCCGTTGTAACCCGGTCGGATCAGTTTCTTTCGGTAAGCGACTCTCTCCTCCCACCTCACCCTGGTCTCCTCTCTCCGTCCTGTCGGTCTCGCCCTCTTTTCCGTCACCTATCTGCAGAGCCTGAGTTTTATTAAAAAATGAAGAGCAGGAGACAAACAGCTATAGGGTTACTCTCCTGATTCGGGCCCAGTTAGAATTTCCTTTATTGGTTTCCTCGGCGCTAATTAAGCTCCACGTCCTAATGGCTCCCAGTGAAATGAGATGAAAGCTAACACTCTCGACCTCTTGGTTTACAAGCCGCTCTTTTAGTGAGGGTGGTGGTGGCGTGTGAGTGAAACATTGGACATGACAAGGATAAGCGCTCATGGTCATCTCAAAGGAATACGTCACCCCGGAGCGCTAATGGAGCTAACAGCGAGTGGCAAGCAGTTAGCATGACTTGTAAACATGCACCAAGTGCAAAGTAAAATTATATGTAAAACTCCATATATTTAAAAAATGACATGACATATTACAACCATCCTACAGTTGATAAACAATTTATTGTATATTCAGGATATTATAAAAAATATATATGTATTTTTTGTATTCTTGCACATATACTGCACGTCTTTTGAGGATTTTGCTTTGTTTGATTTGTTAGCAAACACGTTAGTGTTAGTGACACAAGCGACTTTTGCTCTGCCGTGTTAACAGGTTGCTGTCTGACTTTAACCCGAGTAAGACAAGAGCTCTGCTCCATCTGCCAGCACCTCACACCGCCGTCACACCCTGCATTAAAGATTCAGACCTATCGCTTACACCTAATGACGGCCAAATCGCTCTTTCATCAACAGAAACCTCAGTGGAAAGGTTAGATGGGAGAGAGAGTGTGATACGGAGGGTAGCAGGTGTGCATGTTTGGCTATACAGAGTCGAAAGTGTTGATGCTAATTAAACACAGTCCCTCTCAACATGCCACTGATGCCTTGGACTGGCATTTCCAAGCTTGTTTAGACACTGGGGTCAGAGCCCCTGTAGCAGAGAGGGTTAAAGGCCTTGTACAAGGGCCCAACAGCTATACCACTGTCCCTAATCCTCTAACATTAAACATTATTTAGTGTTTTACCTCAAAATGGATCCGCCAAGAGCTCAGGAGACTCATGAGAGGGTAGAAAGAAGGAAAGCACTAGTAGAAAAGATAATCATCTTGATCTGTGGTGTTGAAAATGCTCTACCGCCTTAATAATGTCCTACACTTCCATGTTGGTCTCTTTCATGTGACAGGCAGCGTAAAAGGGGGTGAAAGAATTTAGGAAAGACTCCAGCCTCTACATGTGCAGAATGTACCTACAGCACACCTGTATGATTGGGTAGGTGTACCTAATTAAGTGGAAAGAGGGTACATTTGTACATAATTGATTTCGGACTCACTGCAGCCCTGACCAGGACCAGAATGGTAGCTGTTCTAATTACTGTCCATATATATTTTCTCGCCCAAGTTTAGAAAATCATGTGGGATGGTGGTAGCCTGGTGGGTAGAGCTTTGGGCTTTTGGGAGTTCAAATCCCAGCTCTGCCATTCAGCCACTGTTGGGCCCTTAAGCAAGGCCCTTAACCCTCTCTGCCGCAGGGGTTCTGACCCAAGCTTCCAATAAGCTGGGATATGTGAAAGAAGAATTTTGTTGTACTGTACACGTGTATATGTATATATGACAAATAAAGGCAATCTATTCTATTCTAAAATCCAGCCTGACCTAGACTGTGTGGCTGAAGTTTCTTTTTTCTTTTTGCTAGACCAAAATTTTTAAGATAGGTCCCAGCCTGACATTGTTAGGTTACTGACCCTCACGTTGTAATCCAACACTGTCAGGATTTTTACTCAGGATGGAACAGTAAACGCTTTTAAACCTTGATTGTACAATTAGTAAAAATAAAACCCTAGACCCAAGTTGCCATTTTTAATATTAATACTATATTAGAATTAAATATTATATGGACTGACTGTCCTCAAATGGTCAAGACAAGGAAAAAGAAGAACAAAAAGAACTAAATCAATTTTCCACTGTTGTCCTATTTCAGGCTTTTCTTTTAGTCACTGAGGACATTGCAGAGAACTTTGAGGAACATCTAAGCAGCTTGACATCTTGCTTCTCCTTTCCTTCAGTTTTCTTCTCCTCCGTAGGCATGCCTTCACATCTGTGAGTAACATCACACAGGAGGACTGAAAGTTAGTCACCTCTGAGCCATTGCTTCCCCCGACTACTGCAAAATAAAAAAGGAAGTGCTTTCTTCCTCTGTGCGACCCTCTCCTTCTCCTTTCCCTGACGCCCCGGCCTCAGAGAGAAGACAATGGCCTGGTCTTTGATATCGGGTGCCGGGACGATGAAAAGGCCGCGTGTAACACGAGAGAGCCGAGGGTCTACGGGCGGCCCGCGAATGGCCCCGCGCGCTCAATGTTCTTCTTTATGATCGTGAGAGAACGTGTGTGGTGAGGGAAGGACTTCAAAGTGGCGTGCTTCAGTCTTCACTGAGTCATTGAGAAAAAGAGATGGGACGGGGGCGCGCTCTTGATTTCTCATGAGATACTGGAGGTGCCAGCACAAAGATACCATTTAGCGTCTAGCGTGCGTGTTTAATGGGTTTTAGACTCGTACTGGGTCCAGGTGTGGGTGAGAGAAGTGTCAGTGTGGATGTCATGTCACTGGAGATTTGTCAAAATGGTCACATGATTAACATTGTCCACAGTCAAGCAAGCTTTACATTTACATTTTCAGCATTTAGCAGATGCTTTTATCCAAAGCGACTTACAGTACTGTGACAGTATACTGGCTAAGCAATTGAGGGTTAATGGACTTGCTCAAGGGCCAACAAGTGACCTGGCAATGGTGGGGCTTGAACCAGCGACCTTTCGATTACTAGTCCTGTACCTTAACCGCTAGGCTACAACTGCCCTACATTGCCCTGTGCACCTTACGTTTTGATTAATGTTTAAGGAAAAGCAGCAGAAAGAGCTTCTTTTGTATGATAGCCCCCAAACACATGGTGTCAGCAGTCAAGTAAGCTTCACATCACTGGCATTCATTCATTGACACTTAATCAGTGGCTACCTCGAACACATTTATTTTTCTGAAGATAAAACTCAGCCAGGAGACCACTGTTCCATGTAATTACTTTATAATGCAGTAAACCATTAAATAGAAGTCCCTGAACTCTCAAAACACACCTTGCATGCATCTCAGACTTTGACTGCATCTCTGAGTGGACGTACAGTAGACGTAGAGTAGAACACGCATAGCTTCAGTGTGTAGTAAAGATGAGAGATGAGAGAGCGCCAGACGAGAGAGAAAGAAAGTAAGAAAGTGGGAGAGGAGCTATTAATGGAAAGTCCCTAAACTACCCAGCTTCAACAGGATGTTTAACAACAATGCACAAGAAAATTGGATTGTTCTTGATGACTGGGATATGATCTGGATGACCAGGATGTAAATGTGGGAAAATCCAAAACATTTTCCTTTGACAAATGCGAAAGGATTTGATACTATCTTAATTATTTCTTTCTTATTAATTCAATATTTGAGCAACAAAGAAAAGAAGAAAAACAAAACAAATAAAAAAGTGAAATGTAAATTAAAATTACAATCGACTTTATCAGTCCTGGATTACTGTAAGTAAAATCTTAAAAATAAGTTAGAATTAGTGTTAGAATCCAATATGTAATAATTAACAGACCCATGAAACACCCTGTGTATTAAAAAACAATTGTTTTATTTTTTATTTTAATTTAGATCTTTTTTTATTAGTTTGTTATGGGTACATAAATATATATAAACACACACACACATATATATATATTTATATATATACATATATATATATATATATATACACATAAACACACACACACACACACACACATCATTAATTACTCTGCAATCATTGTGAATGTACAGAAATAAAAACTAGTGTCTTGGCTGCTGGTCTGAAACAGCTGCTGGCCACCCATCAGCGGTGCTGGATTGTCCTCGGGGGTCGGGTTGCTTTTGAGGACGGTGTGCCGCGTTGCCCTCTTGCTCTCGTTGCACCGTGGCTGGACGTCTGTGCTTATTCAGGCCCCGCTGCCACGCTCGTGTGCAGGATTAAGTGCTACTGTTTGAGGGTCGAGGGTTATTTTGAGGGGCCATTGCCGGGCTCTGTTATGTTGGCCCCAGGTGTGATGCCGGGGATCGGGTTGGACCTGTGTTTGGACAGGAGCTGCCCAAAATGCAAGGAATCTGGGTGGCAGGAGGCGGCATGTCGTATGCTGACCCTGAAAGAGCTACTGTCAGTGTCAGTTGTTGTAGGAGGCTTTTGTGAGTTTTTTTTAAGAAGGTGGCCGAGGTGCCAGATAGGGGAGGCTGGTTAAGTGTGTTTGTTTCTCTTTTGTGTTGGTGGGCCGTTGACTGAACTTGTGGGTGTTCTCTCATTAGCACCTTTAGCACTATTAGCCACCATTCACAATGTTTCTTATTACTTTTGTGCAGTTACATCAGTCAGAAATGTGTTCAGTATAAACTGTTACACACTGAACACACACTGGATTTGTATATCATTATTATAAGAAGGAACTCTTCAACACTGTGTTTTGTATTAGTGTTAAGTGAGAGTGTGAAAACACTCCTGTATTCAGACCACCCACTCACCCAGTGTTAACGTATGTAATGGTAAGCAGTTACCATTAAAGACATCACCTGCTACTAATAAAATTCATCTTCAAAAACATTTGTTTTCACCTTAACCTCACATAAACAAATATATTTCCTTGTATTGTTTTTTTTTAAACTTTTTATTATATATTTTAAAAGTATGATTTTGCAAACCATGTACAAACAAAAAAATTAATACAAAAGAGAAAACTTCTCACGTTTTTGGCTGCAAACCACAATAAGTGCTTTATTCATCATATTTTGTCCGTAGTGATACAGACACAATGACATTGTTTTCCTCTTTGTTTCACCATTGTTCCTTTCTTATATAAATTATTTTAAGCAAAACGATGCATTTTTTAAATCTCTGGTGTTGCACAATTACGCGTCACAGTAAAAGTTTAAACTGAAAATTTCATGTTGACTTAATACTCATATTCTATAAAAATCATATATTATCTTATTAGTACTTTATGAGGAACAAACTGGGATGAGAATATTACACTATGTTTTATTATATTATATTGTTTTATTGTATTATATTATATTATATTATATTATAAAGATTAAAAGACTGTTAAAGATTTGAATGTTTATGTAAATGTCACTATAAGTTTTATTTCAATACATTGTTGTTGTTTTATTAACATTTAAAAAAAATATATTTATTGGTCATCGTTATATCAGAATATGGCAAAATAAAATACATACATTTGTAATGATATTATCAAACAGGACTTCCAAGCAGGATTTAACTAAGATTCATTGACCACAAGACCTGCAATATCAAGTTTGTTTATAAGAATGTGCTTTGGCTTTAAGAAGTAACAGTTTCATTTAAGGGGACAATCGGACCAATCCAGGGGATTACTTTCAGGCATGTACTGTTCTCTTGGTGTAGGCAATGACAGATCTTTAAAAATGAAAGACACAATAAATAAAAAAGTTAATTAAACATTTATGAAGTCTGGGGGGGTTTGCTTGTCATGGTGATACAACAGACCGGAACAGTTGTTGAAATGCTGTTATCGTTGCGTTGTAATTTCTCATCAACGACGCATCATCAGGTGCACTTTTAGCCTCGGGGGGCGGAGACAGACCGCGCCAGGCGTTCCTCAGGTTACACAGCAGCCAGAGGTGAAAGGTTTATAGGAACGAACCATGAAAAAGAGAAAGTTACCTCACAACCAAACATGTGAGAAAATATCAGACTTAAGTACAGCAGAGAGTCAAAGTGTACAGATTCCGGTTTGATAAGAATACAACAAAAGCACAGCGGCGATGATACTGAACAGGTGATGCTATTCAGAGGTGTGAGATTTCAGTCATGGTGGCTTGAGTTTACATCACTAAGTCTTATATTTCTGACTCAACGACAGAAGCGTTTACAGCCCAGCTTATTAGGCTGCGTTCACATGGACAATTTTGGCAACCGTCAAAGGACGTATTGTTGTGCATTGCTGGTGAGTTGGTGGGCGGGGTTTGTATTTCCCATATCAGTGACAAGATTGTGTCTCATTTACAATTTCAGCATTTAGCAGATGGTTTTATCCAAATCGACTTACTATTATCATTGAATGCAATGTGAGCAGTTGAGGGTTGAGAGCCTTGCTCAGGGGCCCAAAAATGGCAACTTGGCAGCGATGGGGCTTGAACCAGCAACCTTTGAATTATTAGTTAAGTTCCTTAACCACTGAGCTACCATTGAACCCACTGAAATATACACCGATCAGCCATAACATTAAAACCACCTCTATGTTTCTACACTCACCATCTGTTTTATCAGCTCCACTTACCATATAGAAGCACTTTGTAGTTCTACAATTACTGACTGTAGTCCATCTGTTTTTCTGCATGCTTTGTTAGCCTGCTTTCACCCTGTTCTTCAATGGTCAGGACCCCCACAGGACCACCACAGAGCAGGTATTATTTAGGTGGTGGATCATTCTCAGCACTGCAGTGACACTAAAATGGTGGTGGTGTGTTAGTGTGTCACCACCTAAATAATACCTACTCTGTGGTGGTACTACAGTCTGATCACAAAACAACAAGCGATTTTGTCATGTAATTTATACTGTACAGCTATTCACCCTCTGGGTGGCGGTTCCACTAGGCCGCTCGGGTGCACGCCGCTCTGTGAGAAAGTGCGCTGTTTACCGGTTTGGGCCGAAGTGCTCGTAAATAAGCCAGCGTGACAGACCCGAGATGAAAGCCCGCTCCTGTCGTCTGTTCCCCGCCAGCCTCATATTAAAAGGCTTTTACATGTAAACAGCCCAGAGAGGTGAGCTTGTAAAACACAAGTCACTCGGCCTTGCCTTTCTTTGGCTTTCACCCTGCGTTTTTCTTCCATCGTTCTCTCGCTTCTTTTACTGTCGTGACTTTCACGGGTTGTAATGTTTGCTTTTCAGGATTTAGGGTTAAGATACAGACATTCTGCTCCTGACCGACGTGACACACTTCTTAAGTCAACTGAAGCGATGAAAGGCACGATATTACAAGTGCCAGTATAAGAGCTGGTAAATACAATCTTTGGTATCGTGGGTGTTTTACTGACTTGTATGAATAATAAATATTCAGGGTTTTTTTTTTTTCCAAATGAATTATACTGTATATTTTAACACAACTACACAGTTTACTGAGAACTTGCACACCAAAAAATCTACTCACATGTCTTGTTGGTGCAACTGTACCGTTTGTTAAAGAGTCTTTTCTTTGGAAGCAGTGTGAGCTTAAATGTAACTTTACATCTTGTATTTGGCTGCAAACACACTAAACAAATAATTGAAGTTGGTATAACTTTTAAAAGATGACAACCTTAATTGCTTTGCATTTGCATTTCTCCTTCTGGAACTTAACATAATAATTGTACATTGGGATTACCATATTAAAATCCTATAATTAATAAATATATACATCTTAGTTGGTGAAAAAATGCTATAAAACAATTAAAATAAACAATAATTTGGCTCAACTTTGGGTACCGTACATGAATCACTAAAAATAAAATAATATATACTGTATCTGAAGGTCACCTGATCATTGTATAACTTCTAAAACAAAACGGAAAATGTACAGCAAGAGCACAAGTTATTACTTCCAGAATATTAAAGTATATTTATTGATTGATTGATTTGATTGATTGATTAATTGATTACTTTATTGATCCCCGAAGGGAAATTGCGGTGTTGCAGCAGTAATTTACAATTATCACAAACATCACACAACATTAAATGTACTTTAGTACAGGAGAGAATAAAAAAGGTATTACAGTAATGTAATACAAGTAAGATATAAAATCTAAAAAATAAAAAATATATAATAATATGAAAAATTAAAATGTATAAGACATCTAACAGGACAAAAACTAAAAAACTAAATTAGGGATAAGCTGCTGAACTATTAAGCCCCTTTTACATTGCTTGGTACCTTATAGTACAATGCGTGCCATAACTAAAGTTCTACAGTCAGTTTCTAACTGTACAAGGTACTTGAGAATGTAGAAGTTTGCTAAATGTGTAAAAGGCTGTGACGGCATTCTTCACCAGACGCTGAGAGTAAACGCCACGATAGCTGTAAACAACAGAAGTAGCAACAAAAGGACTGATTCTATTCTGTTGGACCAGATGATGGGCTGCATTGTTTCTCGCCCCATTTGTACTGCCCAATTTGGTACACAAGAAGAGTAACTAAGTTTAGCACGGGTATTAACAGCAATGGAAACCGCCACTACACATGGGATCATGATGTAAAAACAAACCCTACTGTTAGGGACCATGCAGTGTAACAGGAGTGTTACAAATCATGCTGGGTGTTCTGTATAGATCTTAGATGTTCATCTTCATTTAAGTTAAATACAGTACATTTAAAATATAAATATGCTGGGTTTTTTTGCACAGTCAGTCTGATAAATAATAACAGTTTAAACTTTTGCTGAGCGTTTTTTTTTTGTGTTTTCACTGATTCCCTATAAAAGCTAAAGTTTTGTGCCCTAGATCTTACTCACATTTGAAAAGAAAAGCAGTGACACCAGGTAAACAGGTTCAGGAAAAGTTTAGTGCCAAATCAAGCCACTTTGCATTCTGACCTCTTCACACATTATGACACATCAAATAAAGAGCGAAAAGGATTAACCCAACATGCCTTCAGCTTTATGCAAATGATTCCCTTGCTTCTGCGGTGGAACATTTTATGTGCACTTTTTCTAAATTTAAAAAAAGATCCAGAAGCGATCAGATGATGATAATGATCTCCTCTGCTACCTGGCAGCGCACTGGAAAGCGAAAATGCAGTTATTTTGTCTGTTTGAGGGTAAGCAAATGAGCCAGGAACGCTGAGATCGAGAGGTCCTGGAATTTTTAGGTTATATCCCTTTAAATGGCAGGGCCAATGAATTACTCTATTTATCCATTCATTCTCTCTTTCATTCATTCTTTTTCAGGTGTTATCAGGTGAAGGGGCTCGTTTATCTTTGCTGCTACCTTCCTTTTGTCCCAGATGACAATGAGGCGCAGGAAGGGTGGAGGCTTGGCACTCATGCCGAGCTTTACGAACCCTGGTTCAGGTGAATGATGCAGGGCTTTGTTCGGGTCGGCAAAGGAGGGGGTTATTGGGAGGTTTCTGGGTCCCTGACCCTTCACCTTGTGGTGCTTCGTTCAACAACAAACACACACACACATTCATATAAGTATGCATGTGCACTTATATGGAGATGCAAAACTGCTTTTTTAAGTCTCACTATTTTTCCGAAAGATCCTTCCGAGAGTGGTGTGGTGGAGAGTGCTGGTAAACACCTTGGTCAGTTGATGCAGAAGCATTCACCTCAGCATTATAGAATCATTGGCCTGCTTTTGGAAGAGGTCAAGCATTATCACAGTACTGTCCTCATGGTGTATGCCACTTAACTCACTAACTTCAAATCATGGTTATTTGGATCAACTACCACTTTTATACAAGCCATGGAGCATGGTGTGATGTTAAATGCTTAATTGTATTGCATCGAACACGTTTCTTGAAACACCTGCACCACATCATGTTTATTTACATGCACAAAAACAAGCAAGTCTATTTTTATGTTTAAAGAAACATGCATATACTGTGCAAACATGAAGAATATCATGAACGCAGCAAACAGTGCAATTACATACACTGGATTTGCCACTACAGCTTGTTAAAGTGAGAGCAACATTATTGTCTATTTTGTGCATTAAAAATATGGGTCTATAGTGCATGGAGAAGCATGCATACATACTGCAAGAGATTCTCTGGGCCATCCGGTTCTTTTGTGTAATTAAATATATATATATGAGCAAGGTGGTTCTTGTGTGCATTTTGTGAATGAAGAAATAAATTCACATGCACATTAACACTTCTGTATGATCACAGGAATACATGTACACGTCTGCATGGATGTCACATTCGGCCCCACCACCCCAGGCCACACCAACTCTAAAAATATATGACTGTACAGACACGCATGCATCATAGAGCTTTTACGACTGAATGGAACATCTTCCTGTTAATTATTTTCTCCTGTCTTAGTTTCCTTTTTTCCATTTTTGGTAACCTGATCGTTCTTCAAAATGAGACACGATGCTCCAGCAAGTACCGTTTGTGCCTGTTTGAGGACAGACTGAACCATTTCATGTAAATAGAAAAGTGGAAGATGGAATAACTTTGTATTTTCTTGTTTGGCAAAAGTAGTTTTGAATAAAATGCTCTATTAATGCTGATAGGTTAGGAATTTAGTATTGAATAAAATATTAAATGTTCTAATAATTTTCAGACTCCTTTCTCCCTTTAGCCATATGAAATGTTATTGCATGCACTGGATGCACAGGGGCATATTGTTGGATTGCACAGTGAAGCAGTGTAAGCAATGTACTCCTAAATAAATGTATTCACATAAATACAGGGGTGGCACAGTGGCTACGTGGGTAGCACTGTTGCCTCACAGCAAGAAGGTCCTGGATTCGATCCCCAGGTTGGGCGGTCCGGGTCCTTTCTGTGTGGAGTTTGCATGTTCTCCCCATGTCTGTGTGGTTTCTTCCCACAATCCAAAGACGTACAAGTGAGGTGAATTGGAGACACTAAACTGTGAACTACTGAATCTTGTGTAATGAGTAACTACCGTTCCTGTCATGAATGTAAACAAAGTGTAAAACATGACGTTAAAATCCTAATAAACAAACAAACCTAAATACAGGGAGATCTTCCACTGCTTGTAGTCGACCTCCCAGGCTACCCTGCTCTCTTGCATAATTTATTAATATTGAAGCAATGTTATGTTGTAAATGTTGTGTATGACATGCCGTTACATGTATTTCCCAGGGTATCTCGATCGTTTAAGTATTGCACACGTGCATAAATGCATTCACATACCTTTCATGTGTTGAGAGATTTGCAGGCCCTGGATGAGCCTCAGGGTATCCTCGTAAAATTGTATACAACTGGAGCAAAAGGGCATTGTGAACGTTGTGCATGAAGAAATACAGTATTTGCACTTGCACGTCTACATCTATGTTCATTTTCATTGCTTTATGCACTGTCGTACACCATCCAAGAGTATTCTGTTCTGTTTTTTGAGCACATTACTAAACTGACAGGTTGCTGTAAATTTTGTGCATGAAATTGATTCACCTGTACGTGAATATCTGCCTTAAGCATAAACACGACAGATCATGTGCATGAATAAATGTTCTGAACCTCCCAGGGTATCCTGTTCTGCTAACCTGAATCACTAGGATGTTTTATATTTGTGCCTGAAGAAATATACACACATGAACATGAACGTGAACATCTATCTATGTGCGTGTGTATAAAAACATGCACTGAGAAATTTCATTACATGCACTAGATTCCTTTGAATGCATCCTGTAGTATGATGTGTATTATGTGCAACCTGCATGGGCAGGAAGGGGCAAATTGACACCTGCACTGGATGGAAGGTTTGGTTGGGAGGGGTTGGCAAAGTCATTTAATGTAATTGGTGGCACCATGGCAATATGTATGGGGTAGGGGGTTAAATATCGGACAAATGCATTAATAACCATGCAACTGCGTTATTAAACTTTAATAAATAAACAGCTGCTCTTTAACAAAACAACTAACAAATGCACTTATGGTCAGATAAAAAAACACACACACAAGCACCAATCGTGCGGGCACTGAGGAATTTTATTTACATTTACGGCATTTAGCAGACACTTTTATCCAAAGCGACTTACAGAACTGTGACAGTATATATTGTCCAAGCAATTGAAGGTTAAGGGTCTTGCTCAAGGGCCCAACAGTGGCAACCTGGCAGTGGTGGGTCTTGAACCAGTGACCTTTTGATTACTAGTCCGGTACCTTAACCACTAGGCTACAACTGCCTACATTTTATAAGCACCAAGGACCTCTGAGAATCCTGAGCTCAGGTCGTTCTGATCTCCTGTGTGTCTCGGCTGTTTATTTTCCATCCACATTTCTGTGAAAGGGAAAGCATGCGTCCACTTACCTGTTTTAACCCCGAGCTACATTCCTCCACCTTCTCGCTTCTCTGTTCCTATAAGCCAGCCAGCGCGTTGGCCTTTCACGCCCGAGGCTGCGAGGCTGCTTTGATGTGACACAGTACCTGTGTGTTTGCGTGTGAAAAAGAAAGGGAATTCCTTTTGTCCTGCGAGCTGCATTCCACTGCGACGTGGCTCTGTGCTTAGAAAGCTGTGTATATGATGTGTATGAGATTGACTATATTTGACTATATTGTATAATAGAACCTGACGTCCACCGGTGTGTGCAGACAGAGAAGGATTTGTGTATTTTTTTGCACCAGAGGGGGTTTGTTACTTAGGCTGGTGTCCTATTGTTCCAGGGTAATGAATGTAACTAGTGTGTGTTCAAGGTGTGATTGGTGAGATTGGCGGCAGATAAACTGATGGTAATCTGAGTCTTAAACAGTCAAATATTTGTTTGCAAGGAGAAAAAGTGAGGCTTCCTCTTTCTGACCCGAGCCACAAGCGGGTCACTGACAGTTCTGATGCACTTACTATTCAGTGTGAGTGTCAGAAAGAGTAAAGAGGGAGGATACCCATTTGTGTGTTCCTGTCTGTGTGTGTATGCTGAAAGTCCATTATGCGTTAAGGCTAATTCACTCGGGGATGATTAGTGACGCCTGTTCGACAAGTGCAGGAAGTTGATAAAGGAAAAGACACAGCACACCTGTCCAAGATGTAGCCAATCCTAACATTTCATTCATTCATTCTTACAGCCGGCCCTGTAGAATATACATAGAATGCCTTTGAATGTTTTTATTCATCATATATACATATATAAACATACAGTACAACAAAATTCTCTCTTCGCGTATCCCAAGCTTGTTTTGGAAGCTGGGGTCAGAGCTGGGGTCAGCCAGTGCATGCCTCCGCTGGAGGCGAAAGGGTTAAGGGCCTTGCTCAAGGGCCCAACAGTGGCTGCCCTTGACCTTTTGATTGATAGTTTAAAGCTCTACTCATTAGGCTACTGTCCTTCATCTTAATCATCCTGAACCTCACCAGCTTAGTCAAACAGTCATTTGAAAGTTGATACAGGGACACTATGCCATGATGCCAAGACTCAAAAAAGATCAAATATATCTAACAATGGAAGGTCAGCTGTCCAGGAACTGAAGCTGAGGTGTTGATATATGCAGCAGGACGATATGCAGCAATATTGGTATATGCAGTTCATCATTGTACTGTATGTCTGTACAATTAGGACGTGACTTAGTCATGACTTGAACCCAGTATGCTTAGCCTTAAGATGAAATGAGGAACTTATACCCAAAAATCGAGCAATTTGATCAAGCAAATTGAGTTCTGCAAAGACAAGTGAGGTTATAAAACGTGTTAGTGGGTTTCAGTGCTTCTAAAGGTGGTAAATTACATTTTTACATGGGTGATATAGGTGTTGAGAAGATGATATTGTTTATTGTGTATAAATAATGAAGTTTTGTCACCTTCTGCACAATATTTTATTTAGTTTAATAATATGACATCCATTATGACAAAATGTGATAAAAAAACATTAGATATATAGAATGTTACTCTTCACCCGAACATCCTGACAGCAGCGGTAGAGGACCACGATGGATGGATGAGGGTCAGAGAAGCAGTGTCGGGAGGAGAAAAAGAGTGCTCCTCTTTAAACAAACAGGGTGACAGGAGACTGATGGTGCAACGGATAGAGATTTGCTCTGCACTTTAGAAGAGGGACGTGTCTCCTCATTTCTCTGTGTGCTGTTCTAAAGTCCTCCGTTATAGTCCTGATTGCACAGTTCAATCAACAGAGTTGCTCTGATTTTGTATTCGTATTTGTTGTGGATCATACAGCTGAAGTCTATATGCACATATAATTGACTACAGGTGGTCAATAAATAGGAGCGGTGTCCACATACTTTTCACCATAAAGTGTACATTTCCTTCCTTTATTTGTGTGTAATCTTTTAACCTTAATTGCATATTTAGGCCCCTGCTTTGGTGCATGTTGAGATCACTGTGACAATATAAAATTTAGTCATTTTTTGGACACCAGCCACTAAAATGATCCGCTCTATTAATTTTCAGCTGGCAATAACGTATTAATCCAAAACAACTATACAATAAAAATAAAGCAAGTTTGGGTGTTTCAGCCAATTCTGTTGTGTACATGCGAATAAAATCAATTCTGTAATATAAATTATATGCTTTAACTCAAATCAAGGTCCATAAGGACGTGGTTTGATGGATGTGGTGAAAAAAACTTTCCTGACCTCAACCCCACTGCACATCTTTGGGATAAATTATAATGTCAATTTTGAGCCATGTTATTACAACATGACTGAATTTTTTGACTGAATAGCCACAGACACATTCCAAAATGACATGGAAACCCAGAGTGTAATACATGTACATATATAAAATGTTCATATATAAAATATACGCTCATGTGCAAATAGGAAACTTATTACAAATTGGAACATGACATATACGTGTGGCTCATAGAAATATGTACGCATGTGTATGTGTAATGCATTTTTTGGACATATATGTAACATATATAATTATTTATACATAAAAACATATATTATATTAAATATACTGTATATATTGTGGCGTCAGTGAGAAGAAATGAAGCATCTTCAAAACATGCTACCATACAGCCTATTTTATATATGTTATGTTAATAACATTGCATCCAACATACTGTATAATACCATATAAAATGAATCCTATAGATATATTTAGTGTATGTACATGCACACATTTTATTATGGGTATTTCATATACAGTACGTTATAATCTTACATCTACATACAGTATATCCAGAGGATATGTGTATGTTATAATAACATATCACCTTATATAGTCACTTCATATTACATACAGTGTATCACAAAAGTGAGTACACCCCTCACATTTCTGCAAATATTTTATTATATCTTTTCATGGGACAACACTATAGACATTAAACTTGGATATAACTTAGAGTAGTCAGTGTACAGCCTGTATAGCAGTGTAGATTTACTGTCTTCTGAAAATAACTCAACACACAGCCATTAATGTCTAAATGGCTGGCAACATAAGTGAGTACACCCCACAGTGAACATGTCCAAATTGTGCCCAAAGTGTCCATATTTTGTGTGACCACCATTATTATCCAGCACTGCCTTAACCCTCCTGGGCATGGAATTCACCAGAGCTGCACAGGTTGCTACTGGAATCCTCTTCCACTCCTCCATGATGACATCACGGAGCTGGTGGATGTTAGACACCTTGAACTCCTCCACCTTCCACTTGAGGATGCGCCACAGGTGCTCAATTGGGTTTAGTCCATCACATTTACCTTCAGCTTCCTCAGCAAGGCAGTTGTCATCTTGGAGGTTGTGTTTGGGGTCATTATCCTGTTGGAAAACTGCCATGAGGCCCAGTTTTCGAAGGAAGGGGATCATGCTCTGTTTCAGAATGTCACAGTACATGTTGGAATTCATGTTTCCCTCAATGAACTGCAGCTCCCCAGTGCCAGCAACACTCATGCAGCCCAAGACCATGATGCTACCACCACCATGCTTGACTGTAGGCAAGATACAGTTGTCTTGGTACTTCTCACCAGGGCGCCGCCACACATGCTGGACACCATCTGAGCCAAACAAGTTCATCTTGGTCTCGTCAGACCACAGGGCATTCCAGTAATCCATGTTCTTGGACTGCTTGTCTTCAGCAAACTGTTTGCGGGCTTTCTTGTGCGTCAGCTTCCTTCTGGGATGACGACCATGCAGACCGAGTTGATGCAGTGTGCGGCGTATGGTCTGAGCACTGACAGGCTGACCTCCCACGTCTTCAACCTCTGCAGCAATGCTGGCAGCACTCATGTGTCTATTTTTTAAAGCCAACCTCTGGATATGACACCGAACACGTGGACTCAACTTCTTTGGTCGACCCTGGCGAAGCCTGTTCCGAGTGGAACCTGTCCTGGAAAACCGCTGTATGACCTTGGCCACCATGCTGTAGCTCAGTTTCAGGGTGTTAGCAATCTTCTTATAGCCCAGGCCATCTTTGTGGAGAGCAACAATTCTATTTCTCACATCCTCAGAGAGTTCTTTGCCATGAGGTGCCATGTTGAATATCCAGTGGCCAGTATGAGAGAATTGTACCCAAAACACCAAATTTAACAGCCCTGCTCCCCATTTACACCTGGGACCTTGACACATGACACCAGGGAGGGACAACGACACATTTGGGCACAATTTGGACATGTTCACTGTGGGGTGTACTCACTTATGTTGCCAGCTATTTAGACATTAATGGCTGTGTGTTGAGTTATTTTCAGAAGACAGTAAATCTACACTGCTATACAAGCTGTACACTGACTACTCTAAGTTATATCCAAGTTTCATGTCTATAGTGTTGTCCCATGAAAAGATATAATGAAATATTTGCAGAAATGTGAGGGGTGTACTCACTTTTGTGATACACTGTACATGTGTGCAGCTTTGGAACGGGATGTCAAACAAGGTCCTGCTCAGGTGTCTACAAACCTTTGGCTATACAGTTCATGTGCACTGTGGCATGACAAGAGCTCAGTAAGTAAACAAGAAGTTTATATGAAGATGAAATAGCTTTTATATATTTGCATAATTATATTCATATTCAAATGTGTGTTTGGGGGGCATGTTCATTACCATGTGTGCACTTCTGGTACTTTGATGTTTGGCCTAAGTTCATGTGTGTGTGTGTGTGTGTGTGTGTGTGTGTGTGTGTGTGTGTGTGTGTGTGTGTGTGTGTGTGTGTGTGTGTGTGTGTGTGTGTGTGTGTGTGTGCAGTGACGAGTCCACACATTAGATCAATGAGTTCTGAGTAAGTAAGAGTATGGATATGCGTAAGAGTGCGTATGCAGCAGCTAAGCCTGTGTTAGCTTTTATGCAAAGGTGAATGCGTGTTGGCCTCTTATCTTAATGGAATCCAAGGCTGGCTGTTTATCTAGCTGAAGGCTGGGGTGTGGTAGCCCCCATTATGGCGGCTTTGTCATGCTAACCTGTAGCTCATTGCTGGGTGCCCCCCCTGGCTCACCCCTGGGCCCTAGGTCCATTGTGGGTGTCCTGCTCCCAGCAGGACTGTGTCTACACTGCCCAGTGGGAGCAGACTGGGGGGCGTAGCTGTCCATGTCGGGCCTTCAGGCCCTTTTTTTCTGACCTTGCATGCACCACAGGGGACCCCTATTAGATCTCTAATTAACACACCCCCTCGGACCCCCTAAAAATCCCACCGCCTGCCTCAAGCACTGTCCATCTCAGACCAGGCCAGGCTAACAGCCCCCCCTTCACTTTTATACCTCATGTTCTGTTTACCAGCTAGTAATCGATGTTTTAGGCCATGGCTTTTGATTTCGCAACAATGCAAATGTAAACGTCTGGTTTTAAACACCCGATATGTTTTATCTTCAGAACGAATCAAAAAGATTCACGATTCACGAGCTGAAATGTCAGAGGATCCCGAAGGCAGGGGTGTGTGCACAGGTGTGAATGCAAATCAGAGATGTTAGGCAACGGGACCAAAAGTAAAATCACTTTTATATTAATTATTCACAAAAAACTCATTAAACACTTTCACCTCGTTCACCTTGTATCATTTCTATTGAAACGTTCATTTCAAAAACGTCTTTTCCTTTTTTCTGCTAATTTCTGTATTTTATTTATTTATTATTTATTTCTTACATCATCATGATGTGGCCAAATATCTGTCAGGTAGATTTCAAATGGGAATTTTACTAAAATCTTGAACACTTTTATTTTACCGTGATCATTTCACATGACAGTGGGGTGAGCCTAACAAATGCAATATAAAAATATGTTTAAAAATAAATAAATATATATATTACTTTATTTAAAAAACTTAAATGTAGCGTGCTTATATTTATTTATTGTTTTAAATGTATTTTTGATATAAGCAAATATACTGTATTACAAGAATAAAATGTTTTGGGTTTTTTTGTTGTTATTTCAATTATTTTGTTGTTAAAGCATGTTTATTTATTTATTTACTTTTATTTCCTCATAATTATGATGATGATCTCAACATAACACACATATCATTTTATATAAACACAGTTTTCCTGATTTATTTATTGTAATTTCATTCAATTTAAATTTTTTTCTTGTGCTGACTGTATATTACTGGCCTTATAAATTTAATCTCATAAATGTTAATTAATATTTATAAGTATTTCTTTAATTAATGTATCATTTAATTATGTATTTATTTTATCATAAAAACCATATTTATTTATTTTCATTTTTTACCTTTTATGTTGCTTAAATTAGAAAATAAATTATATAAAATTATACCCTAATAATAATATTTGTCTTTTATATATTATTGCTTTATGTTTTTTCATGTTTAGTTTATTTACCTCAATTATACCTTTAAAGATATATCTTTTTTTACTTCAACAGAACAATAAGCTAATTTGCTCCCTGTTACTTTTTACACACACACACACACATTTATAAACACATGTATTCATTCAGACAGTCGATCCTTTTTCCGACTCATTTACACAGTTTAGGGATTTGCCGGGGTGTCGTGCCGGCTGCGGTCCTTCCCTCCTCTGCTTCAGTAAACTGGACTGATACTCTGTAGCTCACACTGACTGCCGTATAATCGAATGCAGCTCAGATTAATACACTTGTTTTCACTACAGAATGGGGTTTGTTATCTCAGTCTGGGTTTTTGCCCCCTGGTCAGAGTCACTGGCCTTTCTCTACTTCCTAAAACTTCCCAAAAGTCTGTGCAGCCCTTTCAGGGGCAGTTAGTCTGTGGGTTTGTAGACTTCCGGTTCTTTAATAAAACACCTACGGACCTGCACTGCAAGTAAACAGCTGCAGTCTCATGTGCAGAGGTGGAGGAGATACACAAATGACTTGCTTTCCAAGTACAGATCCAAAAATACTACTGGTTTTACTTCAGTAAGAGTAAATTTGAGAATAATATTGTGCGGCTTTTTTTTATTCAGTTTTAAAACATTGTGCAATAAACTGATGAAAGAAACTTAAATCACACTGGAGTTTAAATTGGCATTGAATAGATTTTAATTACATTTAATATAATACAGATTATAATATACACATCTGAGCAAGGTTTAAGGGCCTTGCTCAAGAGCCCAACAGCAGCACTTTGGCAGTGGTGGGGCTTGAACCAGCGACCTTATGATTACTAGTCCAGTACCTTAACTACTAGTCAAGGCAAGTCTAAGGAGGAACACTTGAGTCCATGCTCAAATCCAAGAAAAGAGAAGAACAGAGACCAGAATCAAACACTCCAGTCCTAATTTTTAGCTCCTCCGTACCTCAATTACACAGTCTGTGCAGCAGGATGCTCGGCCAGAGGAAGTGTGTGCACGCCGAGCCCTTTGGGACGTTGATTAACTCCATTGTACTAATCATACGCCCCATAATGAAAGGTGCGGCCTCAACCCCTCCCGCCCTACACTGGGCCCAGGGTGGAATTTGTTGGGCAGATTTAAAAGGGATTTGAAAAGGGTGCAGACACTAAAACATATGTCTCTACTGAGGAGGCCATAACACTCATTCATCCAAAGCGGCTCTCTCCCGGAGCACCGTCCTGTTCATGCTGACTTTATGATGACCCAGAGGCGTTCTGCAGACCTCGCTGGTCAATAAGTACCAGAAACAACACAAACTCAGACGCAGAATGAGAGGAGGGGACAGGAGTCAACCATCTTGAAACATCTTGTTTTGAACGGCTCCCGTTTCATGACGCTGCAGCCCGGCTTTGCCACGTTACCTCAAACTGCTCTTTTACCCTTTCGTTGGCCCAAAACTCAGTTCCTTTACCCAGTTCTCACTCTGACCCCCGGGATGGGTTGATGCCCAGGTCTTGAGAGCCCCTGGCGGTCTCCACCTCTTGCCCTGTCACCCTCGGGCACACTTTCAGCTCTGATGGATTAGGAGACAGAGTGCTTCTGTCCTCAGGGCTCCATTCAAGCTTCACATTGATTCACCTATTTGTTTGTTCTAACGTCCCTGACTTAATGCACCCCGAGAGAGGGATGAGAGGGTCGGTGTCCATCTGAGAGGCCAGGAGAGCCCTCTTCACATCTTCAAGGCATAATTTAAGCAAAAAAAATGCTAATTTGGCTTAGAATGACTGATCCTCTGATCCTATTTGCATGCCAGCTAGTAGCAGATCTTTATTAAGGGTAATTTTGGATGTTTTGGGGAATAGTTTAGTGAAGGCCATTCCAAGGGCTTCATTTTAGACTAAATTAGACATTCCAAATCCAGATGTGATATGTGTTTGGGTTAATCTCCTGATGAAACATTCAAATCATCCAAGGTTTAAGACGTTTTAGATGATTCTGCATTTATGGTTGCTCCATTATGCCCACCGGTGACAAAACAGCTTCAAAGCTCAATGCTACCACTGCTGTGCTCAACAGTAGGCATGTCGTGTTGTCTGGCTTGGTCTTACCAAAAATATAATGTTTAAAAAAAGATTTATTTGCATTTCTTAGTTTCTTAGGACTATACCAACAACAAACAATTAATATATTTATTTAAGCTACCAACCTACCAGTCTTCTACCAAGATTTTTGAGTTTAACACATGTCAACCAAGAAGTAGATACGACCCAAACAAGATTATTTAATTACAGCTTATTTATACCCAAGTATTAAGACTCAAAGAAAGAAGAGAAGGCCATTGGTGGCTTTATCTTTGTCCATGCGATCAGCAACAAACTTAGGTTGAGCTTGAAGGTCTTGCAGCAAAGACTTCTCAATTGCATAGCAAAGATATAAACATTTACATTTGGCAGACGCTTTTGGCATCAAGTGGACACTTTTATCCAAAGCGACTTACATTACAGTTACAGTATACTGTCTAAGCAATTGAGGGTAAAGGGCTCGAGGGCCGAACAGTGGCAACTTGGCAGTGGCGAGGCTTGAACCAGCGACCTTGTGATCACTAGTCCAGTACCTTAACCACTAGGCTATAACTGCCTACAAAGCCTATAAGGCTTGTCTGACTGTGGGCATAATGGAAAAAAATGAATGACACAATCTAATCAAAGCAATTACAGTGTATACCAGAATAAAAGACTCCTGGAAAACACATTTGGGATGGACTTCTCTTTATAGTTGGCTGTATTTCTCAAATGTAAACAGGGCAGACTCATGAGTAAACCACTAAATTTTACCTAAAGCACATTTAAAACTTAAAATGATTTGATTTGACAGAACAGACTACAGCCCACCATCCTGACTCACAATTTCTGAATCGACTAGAAGAAAGTTCACCAAGAGAAACCAGACACGGTTCACAGTTCCATGCCGCCGGAAGCAAATTCCTTTTTTTGCGTTCCCAGTTAAGTGAATCTTGAGTGGGTTTTTATTCAACTTCCGCCTGACCACAGCTTCAGAAGTAAAATGTGGTTTCCTTGCCCCCCTGCAGATGGATACCACTAAGGGTTTTACTGTGTGTAACATATGACATCGATTTCCAGATGTGTTTAGCAGAAGAGGAAAGAAGAAGGTTTTTTTTTTTTTACTGTATTTCACTGGAACTTACAGAGAACATCCAGCTCAGTGCATTTTCAACACGGCGCCCCTGGGTTAAGTTTGGCCCAGAGCCTTTCACAAGAACGCCCTGTTCATTTTCCCGTGGTGCTGCTCTCGTGAAATATGGTATTATACGAAGCTGTCATAAAAGGGCCAGGTTTGGTTAACCACCCTCCCTCTGGAATGCTGGAGGTAATCACTGGTAAAGTTTCTGTCTGCCTGGTCCTGTAAAACCTGGTCTTATATCACACATGGAGAGCAATCTGTTCAAGACTAAACAAGACTATTCTCAGAAAACTGGAGTATGGAGGTGCCAGATCTTGTTAGTAACTTATTTGGGTCACCTTGGCAGGAGACCACTGTTCCATGTACTTTTTATTATGGTGCAGTCAAACTAGCTTTACTTATATTTCACAAAGAAGTTGCCAGATTTAGCCAATCAGAACCACAAATGAGGAATTAGGAGGGCATTGCCATGCCATTGAATTGAAAACCTCAAGGAATGTTTATGACCCAGCAGATTTTTAGAAAACCCACAATAAACCCACGATAAAAAAATTACACTCTCAGAATATTAGCAACTGCTAATGAGGGTACCAGATCTTGTAGGTAACTTATTTGTGTTTTTTTCAGACCTTGGCAAAAGACCATTGTTCCAAGTACTTTTTATCAAGGTGCAGTCAAACTAGCTTTACTTATATGGCACAAAGAAGTTGCCAAATATCGTCAATCAGAACCACAAATGAGGAATTAGGAGGGCATTGCCATGCCATCGAATTGAAAACCTCAAGGAATGTTTATGACCCAGCATTGAAACCCACGATAAAAATTACATTCTCAGAATTTTAGCAACTTTAATGGTAGTGCACTTGTGCTGTAGTATGTAGTTTGGGACACAGCAACAATGTGCATCTTGTGGATTATCTTTAAAAAGTGCAGAAACTTGATTGACACCATTGATGATCCTACAACAGAACAGTTGAATGATTGAATTGGGTTATTGAGTTATTGGGTAAGCTAGATCTGCCCAGGCTTGTAGATGGTGGATCATTAACTAACACTGCTTTAGGTGTAATTGCATGGCACATCCATTTGACTGGGTGGTGTCCACTGTGTTTTGTTCGCCTCTTATTGGGCATTAGGGCCGTCTCTGCTGTTCTACTTCTTTTTCTTTTACGAGGTCTATGGAATTTACAGTGGAGCTACTCAGGATGGATCCCCTACGCTCTGCTTTGTCACTCTCTCCCTACTTATCTTGCCTTTCTTGGTCGGCGATCCATCTCTGTTCATCTCAGGCTGTTTTTACGGCCCCGATCTGCTCCCCGCTGGGGAGACAGCTTGTTCCAGTCTGGGTCCATTCTGCTTTTCAGGGCTGCGATTGTCCGGCACTAATCGGCAGAGGATTACGACCTGTTTACTGCTCTCCTGACCTAGCGCTTCATTAATCAATCAACATGCCAGTTGATCTATCAATCAATGAATCTGCCGGTCCATCCGGGGACAGGGTGCACTTTTAGTTCTAAGTTCTTTATTGTTCAGGAAATGCAGGTAGTTGCGGGTAGACTGTGAGGGAATCCTGCCCGACCAGTGCTACAAATGACTAATTACAGTATTTCTTTGTAGACGCGTAGACGTCTTGTCTGCGTCTGAGTCAAGTCCACGTATCTCCAGGACTTCAGGCGCATTTTTCAGGGTTTTTTTGTACAGGGGCAACTTTGAATCACATCAGCACAGTGTCTGATTTTAATTCCAGTTTAACACAAGAAATAAATCGAATAAATAAAAAAGAAATCCGTTCCGAAAAGGCCCTGACCCCGGAAGCCTAGGGCCAGATCGAGGAGGAAATGCCTGTGGAACGAGTGAGATGGTATCATGCGAACAACAAGCGTGGGAACCAAAGACAAAAAAAAGGAAAAGAGGAAAAATCCCCCAGTCAGAAATCTCAAAGAAAAGACTCATAATTACATTCGGTCAGTGCAAATAATCTTCCTCTGAGTCCAGTCCCACAGTTCACTTTCTTTTCCTCATACCTCCTGATGCTCTCCGGGGCCAGCACCCCCTGCTCCCCGGTCCTCAGGTAATCTATCTGTCACACGGCCCTCAGGTAAATCTCCCCTACCGCTCGAGCCTGGAGCCTTCCATTAGTGACGGTTTACCCGCCCCCCCCCCAGCCATTCCTGGCCTGCTTCAGGCTCCAGCTGTGGCGTTTATTTGGGGTTTGTTTGGAGAAAGGGCCCTCTTAACATCCCACTCAGTGCAAACAAAGTGACGTCTGATTTATTGAAATTAGCAATGAAGGAAACACACTTTTATAAATCAAATCCCTCTTTTCCTTTCTCCCTGACTCTTTCACTTGTGCGGAGGATCCCGCCTGACCCACATTCATACACACACACTTACACACACACTTTTGTGAGCTGCGTACAGGAGATCAGTAGGTGGGTGCCGATGTGATGGTCTGTGAGACAGCTAACAGCTCTTGGTCACCATTCTCCCTTCAAGCTCTAAGCTTCTTAACAGCTTAGCTTCTTTCTATCAGCCTCATGCTCTCTCTCTCTCACTTGCCCCTATCTATCCATCTTTAGCTCTCTCTCAGCCCTCGGGGTGCTAGAAGACACAGCGTGCTCCTACACAACACACTCCCATTTCCAGCACCGTTATCACCCAGATCCACCAAAATAAGACTTTCTATGGACAGAGCGAATGACCTCATGAACGATCCATTACTGATAACGACTGGTGGTTCCTCTTCCTGTCTTAACTTAGTGCATTTTAGATGGATATGGAATATTTCCTGAGCAGATCAGACAGCAGATAAATTTAATTAATGTAATAAAGAAATGAATAAATGAGCGGCAAGTGCGTCTGCACTCCAAGAGAACAGAACAGGCCATTTAGGTACATTTAGGTGGTCCAATGCTAAGGTTCTGATGCTATGGAAAGTCACATTTAGTGGTACAAAATATGTACAAAAGTACTATTTCAATCTATTTTAAAACCAGAAACATGAATATGCAGTTGCCCCCACAAATTTTGAAGGTTTGTCCATTTAGTCAAAGAGCACATATGAGGTCAGGCACTGTTGGGTGAGAAGGTCTGGCTTTCAATTAACATTCTTATTCCCTCCAATGTTCATTTTCCTAATAAAAGTTATGCCAAATATGGTTATTCCATAAACCCAAACCTAAAAATGACTTGTGTTATTTACACTTGCACCAGAAAAACCTCACACAGACGTGTAATAAAGGTTTAGAAACATAAGATGATTTGATGTTGGACCTAAGGACTGAATTTAAGCTGTGAACCCCCTCTACTCCTTTCTTCTTTGCTTACATTGAGCCACCCTTGTTGGAAATGCATCTGATAACAAGACAACAAAAGTTTTGATTAGTGTTTTAAACATTTCCCATCATGGATGTAATGCTAAAAAGGCAAAAACAATCATTTTCTTGATTCATGTTTTATTTTAGATATTGGCAATAGTAAAACAAAACTGATCAAAAAGGTTCAAAAAGGTGTCCATGGTTCAAGCAAGCTGATTTTTGTTTACTTGGACACAAATACTAAACCAATTTGGCCTTTGATGAACTTACATATTATTAATTACACTCCAAAAAATGACTTTTTTTTCTCAGTTTTAGGTTTCTTATTTTCAGAGTTTAACCCCTTCCCAATAAACTCCTGAATTCCTGGTGAATTCTCAGGTAAAAGTGCAAGAACGCGGTTTGATTTGTTTTATTTACTTGATTTTTATTTTATTTTACAAATTTTCAATAATAAAATGGTGTTCAAAACGGTGTCCAAGGCTCAATCGATCTTGATGATTTTTGTTTACTTGGACACACATACTAAACTGAATTGGCTTTTGATGAACTGATTCTATAAATTACATTCCAAAATGTTTTCTCTATTTTAGGTTTCTCATTTTCAGAGTTGAACCCCTTCCCGATAAATTCCTGGTGAATTCCTGAGGACTTCTGAGGTAAAAGTGCAATTTGTTGTAATTTTTTTTATTTACTTGATTTTTCTTTTATTTTACATTTTCAATAATAATTTTTGATTTTTATTTACCTGGACATAAATACTAAACTGATTTGGCTTGTGATGAGCTGATATACTTTTAATTACAGTCCAAAAAATGTCAACTTTCTCATTTACAGAGTTTAACCCCTTCCCAATAAACTCCCAGTGAATTCCTGGTGAATCCTCAGGTAAAAGTGGACAAAAATGGTGTTCAAAACGGTGTCCAAGTCTCAATCAACCTTAATGATTTTTGTTTACTTGGACACAAATACTAAACTGATTTGGCCTGTAATGAACTGATACTAAAAAATTTCTTTTCAATTTCAAATTCCTCATTTTCCGAGTTGAACCCCTTCCTGATAAACTCCCGATGAATTCTTGGTGAATCCTCAGGTAAAAGTGGACGAACATGGTTTGTTCTGGACGTGTAGGTGCAAGGACGGTGGATGCACGAAGGATCACTGGTGGTCGAGTGGAGGGTTTCGATAGTGAAGCCCCTCAGATTACACCGTCGTTCATTGGGTTTAATCAAGTAAGACCTTGTGCTGGACAAATTTGTGGCCCCCATCTCTAATTCATCTCAGCCGCTGCGTCCTTGGCCTGTCTCACGCGCTAATGAAATGGTTTTAAACCCGGTGAAGGCCGGCCAGACCCGACCCATCACTCTCTTTTTTATTTTCTCCTTCTTTTCTCTTTTTTTATTCTGTTATTTTATCATTTATTATTTTCTGTTCTCTCTCATCAGCCTTTGTCGGAAGTGCATCTGATAACATTTAAAAAGAGCTGAAAATTTGTGTTTTCCAAAATGTCCCAATCATCCTGGCTGCATTTATTTATTTCTATTATTTATTTACTTGATTTTCTTTATATTTTACACATTTTCAATAATTAAAAAGGTGTCCGAGTCTCAAGTAACATGATTTTTGTTTCCCTGGACACAAATACAGACCTGATTTGATATACAATCATAAAATCAGTTCCAAATAATGACTTTTTAACTTCAAATTTCTCAATTTCAGTGTGACTCAGTGTTGCACGTTCACATTTAACCCCATTGCGATAAACTCCTGGTGAATTTCTGGTGAAAATGCACAAACGTGGCCTGACTCTCTCTGTTTTATGCTTTCTTTTATCTTGTATGCTTTTCCTGAGTTTGTTTCTTATCTCTTTCACTTTCTCTTTACTCTTTATTGTTCTCGACTCTTTACTGTCTCCTCCTTTCTCATTTTATCTTCTTTCCTTATTTTCTCCCTGTTTCTCTTCTTTTCTCTTCACTTCAATGCTCTTATTTTCTATTCTAATCTTTCCTATAATAAAATTTTCTTCTCGTGCTTATTCCTCTCTTCTCTTCTCTTGATGGGAACTGTAACTGCATGTATTCGTTATATCACGTGTGTGACTGAAACAAGTCTCTCTGTTGAGATCGAGGCAGCTGAGAAAGGTCGGACAGCGGTGCGAAGCAATCTGTGGTAAGAAAGGTGGATGAAAAACTGAAAGGGAGAAGTGACGGGGTAGAAAGATTTCCCCAGAGTGCAGTGTTTGCCTTGATGTACTCCTCGGGGGTGTCGACCCCTCCCAGACACATACACACTCAGTATGAGTCAGTCGGTAACTGTGGCCCCTTCTGTTACGGGCTAATCAGAGCTCAGACGGCCATGAAGCTCTTTTATTTAATTAAGGGTAATTAGTGACTGTCAGATAGCAGACGGACAATGTTGGGGATTGGAGACTTAAGCACACACAAGCGCATTGACCCCCGGTGCTGAATGTCCTCCCAATTATAAACAGGGACTTCTTAATCCCGGCTGAGAAAGAATCGTATTTAATCAAATGCACTATGTGAACAACTGATCACATACCAATACGCTTACTGGACGCCCAATTTTAAAACCATGGTTGCTAATGTGGAGTAAGTGGAGCCTGGCGCTCACATTGTTAACATCAGACCAACTAATTCATCCCATTGGTGTTTAATGAGGATGAAAACATAGTTCTGTTCAGGTCACAGTCCTGCCGGAGCAGGAAATAACCTCCCACATATATTTTATGTCATGAACAAAAGGAACAGTGGTCTCATGGTAAACCTTAATGACAGGAAGAGCAAAAGACCAAAAACATAAATAAATAAATAAATAAATAAATAAAAACAGAATGAGCACCTCTATGACCCAGTCTCAGTAAAAAAAGCTTTATAATGTAAATTAACTTCGAAGCATGGCCTCCTAATTAATTATTACTGATTATCATTGAATTTTGGGGGGTATTTAGCATCTTTCCTGTAAAGTGACGTCTATCCACGTCAATGAGCCATGACTTGAGACCACTGTTCCTCTTTGCTAACATAATACACATGTGAGGAGAACCTCTACAGTTGAGTGTTTAAATGCTGGCTGGTGAAAGGGTCCCGGTGAAAAAAAAAACTGAGGAATGATAAAATGCCGTCCAATCTCAGTGCAACATTATTAGTGGGGTCAGTTCTTGTCTTGGTCCGATTTATGGCCGGTAGATGCGTGTGAGCTCGTGAGTGCGCTTGACCTCCCGGTGACAGCTGAGATCCAAATGAAACATTAGTCACGTCTGTGTCAACCTGCATCCTTCATCATGCCAGGAGACGGGCCGCTCGTATAAAATACACACGCCTGTAAGTCGGGGCACACGTGTGATGGGACCGGCGGCGGGTCAGCACTGACACAGGCACAGTTTGGTCAGTTGCTGTGAAGATTTCAAGCTTCTATCGGTCCCGAAATACCATCCAGTAGAGTCACAAAGGCTCCCTGCTGCAGCGCGCTCTCATTGGCACGGAGAGAAAATGCCAGCAATCGATTCTCTGCGGCAGCTGTCGTCAGGACAGGTGTCTCCGCCCGAAACATAAAAAGAGTTGGAGGAATTCCTGACAGCTCGAAGCTTTTCTCCGGCCGCGCTCGTCTCTGTCCTCCCCTCTCACCTTGAGCGCCGGATTCAGTTTCAGCTTTTACTGCCTCTAAAAGTGGCCCAGCGCTCCAGAGACCTCTGACCCACTCGTCAAGAACAGAGGCTCCGTCAGGGTTCAGGTAGCCGGGGCTCTTTTGTCCGAGTGTGTGTGTGTGTGTGTGCTCTCGTGGCTCTAAGCCTAGTCCCAGTCAGAACTGTACGGTCAGAGAACAAACGATCATCTACAGGTTACTACAAACCTGCAAGAGAAAGTATGTGGACGCTCCTAATTATTGAGATAAATTTTTTCAGCCACACATCTTGCTTACAAGTACATAAAAACAATTCTATAATAAATAATAAAACAGACAATAAAAGAGACATTAAGAGCCTTAAAGAGACAATGAGCCTTCCCCAGACTGTTGCCACAAACAATATGTATTATTGAAAGGAACCAGCCAAGAGAATGTCCAGCTAAGGAATCAACTTGTTGTATTAAAACTAATTAATTATTTAAATGGTTTGATATAATTAATTATTTTTTTATTATTTCGTTTATTCTTTTATTTTTATTATTTACTTTATTTTATTTTTGTTATTTACCTTTTTACTTTTTTATTATCTCTTTTAATCTTTTATTTTTATAATTTACTTTTGTATTTTATTTTATTTTTATAATTTACTTTTTATTACTTTTTATTATTTTATTTTATTTTTATAATTTACTTTTTATTATTTTATTTTATTCTTTTATTTTTATTATTTACTTTTTTATTATATTATTTAATAAAAAACTAGTTACTGGAATATAATTACAATTTTATTTATTTTTAATTATTTATAGCCAATCTATCTGTTGCATGTTTTAGGAAAGTTGGTGAAGTACACATAGGGAACCTACACAAACTGGGAGAACATGCAAAACGTCTCACAGGCCATGACTGGAACTCCGGCATGCGCATTCGTGGTGACTGTTTACACACTGTTTAGATTTCTCAGGGTTCCCTGGATCCTTTAATAATGTTATGGATGGTATAAGGTAAAATCCTTGCATTTGTACATTAAGATTGCACCACATGGGTTCAACATGTACATGGGTTTAACTCTCAGCAGTGCTGTCAGCCTGTCAGGCATCTACACAGACATGACTGTCTATGTCTGATGGATAACAATCGGTGTCTATTTAGATGTGTGTGTGTGTGTGTGTGTGTGCTGGCCTTTACAGTGCTTACTACCAGACCGGTGGCCCTGAAAGCTGATCCTCGCTATAGCAAATAATGGTTTAAAGAAAAAGACAGGCGCAGAAGAATTGTGTGTGTGTGTGTGTTTAAAAAAACGACAGTGGCTGAGAGGTAGCTGCTTTCACTGCCCTTAAACAGTGTGTGTGTGTGTGTGTGGAGGGGGTAAAAGGGGTTGAGTTACCCAACGCTGGGTTAAGAAGAGGTCCAAGAAAAACAATGGCGGCCATTAAAAAGGACCAGTGGAGTGTGTGGCGAGTGTGTGGCGGGTGTGTGGCGTGACCCTCGACCCCTCAGCTGTTGGCCTGCTTGCTTTCTGCACGCCGCCAGCCAACAGGTGCCACGCTAATGTTTGCCAGCTTGGGATGGTTTGAGTGACTACGCAAGGACAGGGTCATGCACACACACACACACACACACACACACACATTTTCTTCATGCATTGTTACAGGCTTAGCAACACACACCAAAATACAAAAGAAACAGGTGTGCATGTTTCAAACACTCTCAAACTCTCAGAATGAGTGTGTGTTACGTAAAGCGTGAAGCGAGGGTGTTATGCTGCTTCCAACACATCGAGAGTGAGTAAAAGCTTTTATTCAGGGCACACACACACACCACACACACACACACACACACACACACACACAGATTCCCTGGCAGACGTCCAGAAAATACTACAGCTCTGGTGATAACGTTATCACATGCTTACTGTGGCCACTTACACTGCCAACAAATGAGGGGAAATTTCATTATACATGTGTGTGTGTGTGTGTGTGTGGGTTGTTGGTTTTGATCCCTGCCAATTTGCCAATTTATTAGGAACAGCTGACAACAAGCTTTTGGTACTCTTTGGATCTTGATCACTTCACTTATTTACAGACCATATGAGCATCTATGAATGCAGAACTGTGTGTGTGTGTGTGTGTGTGTGTGTGTTCTCCGCTTGTGTGTCCTGATCCGCGTCGAACAAAATCAGTTTGCAAATTCAGCTGCCGTTCACACTCCATCAGCTGCCGGTTACACAAACTCACGGTGCGGGTGCGTCTCTGCGCCGCTGTTATTGCAGGACGGCGTGCTTTGGTCAGTGTGTGGGGTAGAGGCAGGGGTTCGTCTGTGGACCTGTGTGTGTGTTCAAGTGTATGTGTTAGTCAGTCAGAGTGTGTGTGGTGCTGCGTTTGACACCTTGTTCTTTCTCTGCCTGGTTCACTGCCTAAAATTAGGTCTGTCCTGTTGGAACGTAATGAACACTGTTCTCAGTTATGCAAGCTTCATCATGGGCCTTGAGCCTGGCATACAAGATAAAAAACACATGCTGGGTTTCTTATCTTCCAGGTTTCTTATTGTCCGGGAATTAACATTAAAATTCAGGGGCTTGAAACAGGGAATATGAGACGAATTTGTGTGGAATAAGCGTCAGATCCAGTGTTACAGCTCCACATGTATCTGTGTTTATCTGGATTTTCCTACCTATTTCACTTTTAAACTTGTGTTACAACTCGAGGTTCTGACAAATTGTGAGAATCAGAATCAGCTTCTCCCAGAGTCGAAAATGCTTATCGTTAAAAATAAAGCTTAAAATGGTTTAATGTATTAAAAGAACGACACAGAAACACTGAACTTCTCTTCATTATTACTGCTCATAAGTGTCTCCACTAATAAAATTCCTCACTCGCTGTTTTACTACAATAAGTCACGTTAAGCATTTATCGGAAATAACGGCACAGTAACGCAAAAGCGGTTTTGTCACTTCTCATGTGAATGCGCCGGTACCGAACGGAATACGATATTCCAACATCAAGCATCTCCACGATTAAGAAGCATAAGGAAACAATAAAGAAGTAAAGCTGAACTGTATTTCAGTGTTTTTTGTATTACATTTGTGTTATTTTCAGTGTATAAGTTTCAAAAACAACCTCATTTTTTTACATGAGCCTAAAATATATGCAGTTCCACGGGACCATGGACGCATTAACAGGTTTCCCAACCATCCTTATGGGAGAAAAATACCTTAAAACTCAACGTCTTCTAAATTCGACCCAAGTCTCAGAACCAGTTGACGTCAAGTTTTAAGGTACTGCTGTATAAATATATTATATCTATTTCCTCGGCTGCTCTCGTTAGGGGTCCCCGGCGGATCATGATCCGCATTATTGATTTTGCACAGTTTTTACGCCGGATGCCCTTCCTGACACGACCCTGCACTACAATGCACTGGTTTATGCATCCTAGCGGCTGGTACCTATAGGACAATTCAGTGTCTCCAATTAACCTGACTGCATGTTTTTGTACTGTGTGAGGAAACCGGAGCTCCCGGAGGAAACCCACGCAGGCACGGGGAGAACATGCAAACTCCGCACAGAAAGGACCCGGACCGCCCCACCTGGGGATCGAACCCAGGACCTTCTTGCTGTGAGGTGACAGTGCTACCCACTTAGCCACCGTGCCGCCGTGTATAAATATATTACGATTATTTGATACTAAATGCGACCTGTCAGGGGTGTTTCCTACCTTTCGCCCAGTGAATCCGACCTACCACGACCCTGACCAGGATTTCTAAGTAGTAAAAGAGACAGTAAATGAACAATACTGAAGTAAACTTCATTTCAGAAGCATTGATACTACTGCCTCGCTACCAGGAAATGTTTTTATTTGCTGCTGATAGACCTGTGGGTGTAATTCACCTCTCGGTCACTCCAAGAAGGTTCCTCAAGACGCTATCAGAAAAATACCAAGGCCAGTCGATACTGTGGAGTTCAGCAGTCCAGGCCAAAGTTGTGTGAGTGTGTGTGTGTGTGTGTGCTTGTAAAGCTGTTGTAGGAGCTTTTATCAGGATGGAATAAACACAACCGTTGACCCGATACTTTCCATTTCAATGAGCCGTTAACGTGTGCAGGGTTTCTTTTATTAGCTCATAATTACATTAGTCATGTTTGATCAGTGTGCGTCTCCGTCCACATCACGGCCGGCACCAAGCGGTCAAACGGACTGTTTAGGCTCGCATTCTTGTGCGCATACGTGTGTGTGTGTGTGTTGTGGATAAAAGTGGGATTGTCTCCTGTCTTGGAGGTCAGTACTTCTTCAGGACTTTGTTGTAGTGACTCATGCTAATGATTGCAGGTTTGGCTGTGCGACTTCCTGTGTTATTAGGCTTCGACCTGAGTGTCTGTGTTTGTGTGTTTTCGTGTGTGTGAGTGAGTGAGTGAGCGAGCGAGTGAGTGAGCGAGCGAGCGGCGTCACGGTGCCGATGGGAAGGGCATGAATCACTCAGGTAAAGGTGTTTTTCAAACACAGGAGTACAGTGGCCAGTCATACGGGCTCCAGATTTGTTTGTCTTGGGTTGTTCTTACAGCAGAATCAACAAAGCTGAGATATACTGAGAAGTGTACAAACACACACACACACACACACACACACACATACAGGTTTCATAGCTGATATGCTGTCACTGGAACAGTGGTCTCTTTGCCAAGGTCAGGAAGAAAATCCATCTTATGCTGAGGCCTACATGGACAACCATAAAGCCAACATGACCATCAAAGTGCTCCCACAGATCCTCGACTGGGTTCAAGTTTGGGGAATTAGGGGGCCAGGGTAATACTTGGAAGTCTTGGTCATGCTCTTTCAACCAATGTGGGACATTTCTATCCATGTGATGTGTCACATTGTCTTGCTGGAAGAGCCCATCCGCCCCAGGAAGGACAATCAGCATGTCTGGGTGGGTGTACGTGATCTGCAAGGATGGATTCATACCCAGATCGGTTGAATTTGCCTTCCACACCTTATACACCCACCAAGCCAGCTCACAAAATGTGACTTCTTTCATGAGCTACGAGTAGGAAGTGGTCACAATAATGTGGACAGTGCTAAAATATGTGGACAGCACTGAAACACCAAATCCATGCCGGAAAACCAACGATCCTGGTTGAACTCTGCTTTTGATCCATCAACAAGCACAACTCTGTGAACTCTGACCTCTCGTCCTAGCAGACTTGGCAGCTAGTTGAGGTGAAAAAAAGGCTCAGACTTTATCACCAAATATTAGGTTTCCAGTATTTTGACCCAGAATTTGGTCATTCCATTTGGTTATTCCTGTGGCTAAAAGTATGTGGACACCCCTCTTGATTACTGTTTTCAACCAGTATATAATCAGTTATATAACATACATTGAAAGACCTTTTTCAGTTAAAGCTTGACTTTAAAGAGTTAAAGAGTCCTGATCTTTACTTCAACACCTGAAGGATGAATCGGAACATCGACTGAGTGCCTTACAAAATCACTCCTGACTAAATGTTATGACATACCTCATCAGAAGAGTGGAAGCTGTTAAAGCTGCTAAGATAGAACCATCATGGTTTAGGAATATGTTGTCCAACAAGCTCATGGTCGAGTGTCCACAGAGCTGTTTATAAACTCTCACTTATGTATTTAAACTGTAAAATCCCCAAAATAAACATATAAATTCAATTAATTTGTGAATTTGTGTGTTCAGGAAGTGGCCAAGTGGTGGTAAATAAGTCTCGGAGAAATTGGGACATCCGCCCCTCCCCGTCCCGTGGGGGTAGTGACTGTGCGAGTGTATGTCTGAGCGCTGGAGTAATTACAGGCCTAATGTCAACCTTCGACAAATTAGAGGATCACACTCTCCTCTCTCTCTCTCTCTCTCTCTCTCTCTCTCACACACACACACAAAAACAACAATACTCTGAGTATCTTAGACGTGCCGCAGGTTCTTTTGTTGTTTGTTGACTTTAAACATGATGTCACACGGAGAGGACTTGAATCAAAAACACAACACTTGATCATGGACTCTAATGAAGCCATTGGAGATATTTTGACATATATATATTTGGCCATTCCTGGGTAGCTTCACCACTGTTCCAAATTTACTCTATTAAAAACATGACTTCCACTGTGGTTGAGTGGAGTCCTGAAGATCTTGAAATAGCATTTGAAACCTCGTCAGGTAGCTTCACCACTGTTCCAAGTTTTCCCTGTTTAAAAATAATGACTCCCGCTGTGGTTTAGTGGGGTCCTAAAGACCTCGAAACAGCATTTGAAACCTTTTCAAGTAGCTTCACCACTGTTCCAAGTTTACCCTGTTTAAACAAATAAATTATGGCCCCCAGCTGTGGTTCAGTGGAGTCCTGAAATCTTTACAGGTAGCTTCACCACTGTTCCAAAGTTTACCCTATTTAAATAAATAAATAATGACTCCCGCTGTGGTACAGTGGAGTCCTACAGACTTTAAAACAGAATTTGAAACCTTCTCAGGTAGCTTCACCACTGTTCCAAGTTTACCCTATTTAAATAAATAAATAATTTTATTTAATAACTCCCGCTGTGGTTCAGTGAAGTCCTAAGATCTTTTCAGACTGCGATATTTTAACATTTTGTTATTCTTGGCTTTTTCAGAAAAACAGTTTTAGATAATCAGCTATAATATTCCTGTAGAAACTTGATTTTGTTTCTTGAATAAGTGGAACTTTATTTTGTGACTGTGTTGTGTTTTTTTCTTCAGAGAAAGTTCAGACTGAGTAACATCATGTTGTGTTTAAAGATGTAAAATCAATGCAGTAATGAGAGCAGTCAGGAAGGGGTCAATTACTTTTTTCACACCGCTGCATCATTTATATATTTCACGCTGAATTCAGTCCGGGATCATGAAAGAAACGAAGCTCTTCATGTCGTTCCAGTCAGACTCAGGGCTTTTATTCACACTTCTGGTTCTGTTTATGGTTTGCTGCTTTTAATCTCATGAAGCCCAGATGTAAACTTCTGACCGTTTTCAGACAGACAAACAAACTGCTCTGTGTCTTTTAGTTTCAGTTCCTCGGTCTGGTGTTCCGCTCCTTTCTGCCGGCGTTTTCGGCTCTCTCGTGGTCGGGCTGGTTCAGAGGAAAGCGGGAGGAATGCGACCCAATGAGACAATAATACTCGTCACCGCTCGTGCCTGGCGCTACCGCTAATACAGCGGCGGCGACATAGACATAGACACTCTCTCTGTGTTCCACGCTCACTATAATTAGTGCCATGGAATGCAGTGACATGAGCGAGATGACGGCTTCCGCCTTTCACTAGCTAAAGAAAAAAACATAATAAAAGATGTTTGAAAATTCAGGCCTGGAACTCACGACGTTACTTACAAACACTGAGGATCACAATACATGTGTGTGCTGCACCGCTGCTGAACACTGCCTGGCCATAATTGGGGCGCTGACCCCGCGGGGTCGTGCACAGGACACACGAGGGTCGACCGGGGGTTGCGGGGGGTGTATCAACACCCTAGATCGTTCACTTCTTGCCACTCAGATCCGGACACGATCGGCCGCTGACGGATAGCGCCTATCTGTCTCCATAGAGCAGGAGAGCTCCTCGCCACTTCCTGCAAATATTTACAAAATGAGCTCTAATCAGCGCAGCACGACGCCATCGTAACCTCGGGGAGACGGGGACAAGAGCATCCGGCCCTGGGGATGGATTAGCTTAGCAACATCACGCTGCCAACCTCGTCTTCACCCCAAACCCGAAGGAAACGAGAAAGGAAAGAAAGGAATTAGCTGCAAGAATCGAATATAAAACATCACTGAGAATAAACACATTTGTGTGTGATATTTCAAACAAAACAAGACAACTAACAGAGTTCCTAGGAGGCCAAATATTGCAGGAACATGTTAAAAATATTCATTATTTACTACTTCAAGGGAACAGTCTCAAAAAGTCATCAGCAAAAAGGAACAGTGGCAGCAAATACAGCCACAAAAGTATTCCCAGAACTCAATGAGCACCTCTATGACCCAGTGACTATACACTCTAAGCATAACATGGTGTAAAGAACATATAACCTGGGCCTCTGAGCAATGAAAAAGTCACACACACACACACACACACACACACACACACACACACACACATTCACCTATAGGGAAATTTAGTGTCCAATTAACCTGACTGCATGTTTTTGGACTTTCAACCAACAATGTCTCCTAAAGTCTAGTGATGATAAAGTTTAGTGATGATCCATAATGGTACACAAACCCTCACCCCACTGTACCTGGCATCAGTTGAAATGGACCCCATAGGTCACCCACTAACCAGATGAAGTTTGGGTGGTGGATCATTCTCATCACTGCTGTGACACTATCTATCTATCTATCTATCTATCTATCTATCTATCTATCTATCTATCTATCTATCTATCTATCTATCCATCCATCCATCCATCCATCCATCCATCCATCCATCCATCCATCCATCCATCCATCCATCCATCCAAATTATACATGGCCAGCACTGAGGCCATGACAAACCAAAGCTTGCTTAACTGTGAACAGTGACAACAGCTTACACAACATGGGACAAACAGACTAGCTATTAAGCTATTAAGACTTGAACTAGTCTGCGCATTATCAGTATCGGTCCCAAGCCTCAGGAGGAGCATCCAGTGTAAAACTGTGCCAGATCAAATTATTATTATTATTATTATTATTATTCTGCACTGGAAAATAAAAATATATATTTTGCAGCTTTTGAATCCTTTTAAAAGAAAAAAATCTTATATGCAAAAAAAAAATAAATAAAAATAAAAACAATAAAAAATCTGTTGTATATTTTGCACTCCACATTCCTACCAGCATTTATTTAGCAAAATACTTGTATGCTATTTAAAAAATCCTCACTTGCAATTAAAAGGGAAAGTTGCTTTTTTTTTTTACTCCCCCAATTCTTTGGGATTTTTTCCAAAATAAATGAGTGGAGCATGTTGAGGTTTTGGAGAGGAAGTGGCTTTTAAACAAGACAGACACATGGAGGCCCACCATCAGTGCCGGGACTCTTAAACACACTTAACCCAAATCCACCAGCGCGTATTCACTCCGAATGCATTATCCTCTGTGTGTGTGTGTGTGTGTGTGTGTGTGTGTGTGTGTGCGGAGGGAGACTGACGGAAAAAAGTACAACAGTTGTCAAAGTGTGTGCAGTTCATTGATGGAGTAATCCACTCGTACACACACACACACACTCAGGGTGGGGTACATGGTGGGGGTTTTACTTGCCAAGTGGGGCAGAAATACGGTGAGCATGAGGTGACGCTTCCACAGACAAAAGAACCACATGAGCCTCCTGTGTCGAGGCAGAGGAGAGAGGAGGGGAATGAGGGGGGAATATATCATTTAATCATTCATTCATTTTTACTAACCGCCCAGTCCTGGTCAGGGTCACAGTGGGTCTGGGACCTCCAGGAAAATATGGGCACAAGGCACGAATACACCCTGAAAAAATGTACTCACTCTCTCACCCACTTATTCACTTAGTCAGTCACTCACTGAATGAAACCTGTGAGCAGTTTAATGCAGTCAGTCCAGTTTCTGCATGTTTGTGGAAGGTGGGAGGAAACCGGACTGACTGGAAGAAAACCACATAAAACATGTTACTTACACACACAGACTAAAGGTGAGGATCAAACTCAGATCCTCATGAATCATGTTGCTGTGCACCACCCACTCTACCGGCTGCTTAGAGAAAACAGTGGAAGTGAAATATCATTAATAGTCAAATCTCAGCAGAATTATCGACCAGCCGGGCGTCTCTACAGAAGAACTGACGACCTGAAGTGAATAAAAATAAAAATAAAAATAAATAAAATAATAATACTTGATATTATTAATAATAATAATAATAATTAATATTACTGATAATAATAATATTTAATATTAATAATAATAATAAAATAATAATAATAATAATAATTATTATATTATTAGTAGGTAATAACAGCTCTAATAATAATAATAATAAAAATGATGAAATAATAATCATAATAATAATTGATATTATTGTTATATTATTGGTATATAATAACAGCACTAATAATAAGAATAATTAAATAATAATCATTGATATTATTGTTATATTATTAGTTTATAATAACAGCACTAATAATAATAAGAATTAAATAATAAGAATAATTAAATAATAAGAACAATAAATGTCTGATTTAAGACCACTGATTTTATTTAAGCTAAATTATTTTTATTTTTATTTTTTCATTTAGATTTGCATTTATTCTATTCACTCTGATATTAATATATTAAAATTAATACATTTATTATATGTTGCTGTCACTTTTTTGTTAGTAGTACGTGGGTGGTGATAAACTGGACTGTGTTTTGATCTGTGTTGTTTTATTTTATATTTTTGTAAATATTATTTGATAAATGTAATAATATAAGCATGGTTTTCTATGGTTTTATATTTCCATTAATAAAATTAAATCTCATATCAGGCTTAAATAAATTGCTTCGATTATAATTGATCTAATTTTTAATTGTACTAAAATGTAAAGCATAGTAACAAACACCTCATAAAGTATTACTACAGTATTATTAGAGTTTTAATATTCAATCACATGTCAAATATACAGAATAATCCTATATTAGTAAGGTGAAGAACTCTGAATTTAATACATTTATAAACCAGCATAATTTACTGACTTTTTTCCATAATAAAAATGTATAATAATAATAATCTTGCTGCTAATGCTGTATTTCTTCTGAATAAACACATCATGACGACTAAAGGTACTGAAATGAACTGATAAATAAATAAATAATAGAATTTCACCCAGTTACCTGTATTTAAAAAATAATAGTAAATCATTAATCAGTGGGTTTGACCCGGTGACTGGTGGTGGGTGATCTGGTTCCGCTTGTTTCTCTGGGCGCATGTGAGCACGTGGCGTGCGCACGTTACTGTGTGTGTGTGAGTGTGTGTGTGTGTGATTGAGCAGTGATTGAGTGTCCACTCATTAGAGGCCACCAGTAGGTTAAATAGGCTCATTGTCCCCTGCATGCTGATTAAGCAGGGACCGGGGACGGCGGGGTCTCTGCTCCCCTCTCCTGTCATATCCATCCTTGGCTTCATTTATCACCCACTTGTCAATGTAACAAGCTCAGGACGAGCCAAAGGAGCTTAGGAGGGGCGTGGAGGACTGTCCCAGTCCAATTCGAGTCCATTCTCCTCGTGTGCGATTAAAAAAATCAATAGTTTTAATTCGGCCCTCGTGTCTTAATACGGCCTTCCAGCTGGCACTTCCAGTCCACTCTAAACTTTATAATCAGGTCGCTGAGAATCAAGCGCTGTGCAAACGACCGGGACCTACTGCTGGGTGTTTTTTAATAAAACATATATAATCAAATATGATCAAAACACAATGTTTAACTGTCCACAGTCAAGCAGGCTTTACATCGTCATAGGCTTGTAGGATGATTCCTAAGAAATGAGCCTTATCTTTGAGCCAGCACATTAAATTTAGGGTTTAATTAGGGTCAATGCTGATCAGATGAGCAAAGAATGAGCTTGCTCGACTGTGGACAGTGTCTTCCACGTTTCGTCAGGTTCTGATCTGTAACAGACCTGCTTTACAGTGGCTCTCGGGTTGAACTCGTACTTTGTCAAACGAGGGCTTTTTCTAAGGGCACAGATATGTCACCAGGTCATTTATTTATGAAAGGATTGAACCCAGGTCCCTAGATGCCATGTTGTGCGGCACCTTAACAATCTGTTGTGTGAAGCACAGAGGCGAAAGAGTCTGTTTATATACATATACAGCATATATACAATAGCCAAAAGTATTTGGACTGATGTTTTATGCACGCCAAGCATAAATCATATGCATTCAATTTTGTGCCAATGGTTTGGGGAAGGACCTTTTTTATTCCTAACTGATGGTGCCCCTGTACCCAAGGTGAGGTTTGTAAAGTAGTGATTTAACAAGTTGGTGTGGAGAGTCTTCAGTAAGCTACACAAGGCCATGTACTGTATTCAATCCTATTTAACACCTTTGACATGAATCAGAATGTCAACCGTGAGCATTCGTCTAATGATCTTTGGTGAGTGCCAAACAGCAGCGTGGACCCAAGGACCTGGGTACGAACCTTCACATCCTACTTTTACCTTTACATTTATGGTATTTAACAGGCGCTTATCCAAAAATAGGGACTGTGGTAGTTTAGTGGGCGGAGCTTTGGACTATCAGTTAGAAAGGCCAGTGTTGGGCCCTTGAGCAAGGCCCTTAAGACTGTCTGCTCCAGGGGCGCCGTATAGAGGCTGATCCTGCACTCTGATTGCAGCTTCCAAAGAAGCTGGGATATGCAAAGAGAGAATATACTGTACACCTGTATGTATATAAGAGTTAAGGGCCTTGCTCTGGGGCCCGACAGTGGCACCTCGGCAGTGGTGGCCTCCTGCTATTATCTGTAAGCTGCAAGTCTTTGGTAAATATGAACGAATTAATAAATAAATAATTGAGTTTTTAACAGTTTGGTCACTTGACTTGTACTTTATTAAAGCCGTAAGATTTGATTATGCAATTTCAGGTGGGAAAAGTAAAACAGGAAAACACACACACACACACACACACACACACACACACACACACACACACACACGCAAAGCTAGCTGTGTCAGCGCGTGGCGCATAGCCGGGCTGAATGTCTTGGCAGCTTTCAGCTGAAGCTTTTTGGCAGCAGGCCAAGCCAAATATTTCTTCTGGATGAGAACGTACTTATACAAGTCCACAGAGCCACAGGGCTTCCCTCTGTGTGTGTGTGTGTGAGCATGTTGTTGTTGTAACAGACGTTCATTCATTTAATCATTTTCACTAACAGCCTGGACAGAGCACCGATACATCACAGGATGCGATTCCCTCTCATGCCTTTACCCTCTCACACAAAGCTAGAGCAATCCATCTACTGGCATGTTTTAAAGGGTAGCACAGGCCGGAGGTGAGGACTGAACCCATGTTGTTGTGCAGCACTCTAACAGTTTGCAGTGCCTAACGGAACGTTACATCCAGACCTATTAGTGGTTGGTTGCTGTCGAATTAGTCACTTTTTAATAGATTTTGAAACACGACTGCTGGGATTCACTTACGTCCGCTTACACAAGAGCATTACAGAGGTCGGGGCAGTGACAGTTCCAATTCATTCCACATCAGGCAACACGTTCATCTACACCATTATTGCCCCTCCACTACACTTCACGACTCACATTCTCTCTGCATTCACCAAACCCAACCCAGGTTCATCCATCAGACAGCCAGACGATGCATAAGCCAACGTACCTCAGCTGTTCAGACTGGCCACCGATCCAGGGTCCGACTGTGATGCACTTTACACCACTTCAGGTGATGTTTGACTTCTGATCTTCATGGACTGGGTTTCCATGACAGAGCAGCTTTATACAAGCCTGAACCACAGATGTGTAAACAGTTCATGTGCTGATGCTGTTGGTCCCCAGTTGTCATTCCAATTCTTTCCAACAGTGTGTAATAGGGTTGGGATGAAAGCTCTGTGCAGGCAACTGGAGCTCCACAACAAACTCAACAAATCAAACCTTCATGTCTTCAATAACCTCACTTTAAGTCACTTTAAATGACAATGGTCTTTACTAAAGCATAAAACTTTACATTTTATATATTATTATTTTTTTTTTTTACACCTGTTAGCAATGTGTGTGGTTGAAACACTTGGGTGCCCACAAACTTTTGACCATATTTAATTTCCCTTGCAGTTAGTTTTCCCAGAATCAACTTCAGGCACATCACGTAGCTCTCAGAGATGAAGCAGTTACTGTGTAAATGATATAACCGAGTCGTTTTGAATATGATTCCTTCTGGCATTTTACATTTTAAGGAAACCAAAAACGATTTCACCTCTACTTTGGGTTCACTTGAGCACTTTTTCTGCCCATTTGAATGTTTGGCGTGTATTCGGTACAATTCTGGACCATTTTAAATTCAAAGCAGTCTCATTTGCATGAAGTTCACTTTAGAAATGTGTAATGGAAGGGAAATGATGATTTGCCTCCTCACTGAAGCTGCAGTTTCACAGTTGCAAATGAAGGTAAATGAACAACCGGTTCATTCAGCTGATGAGCAGTTTTATGAACTCAGTCCTTTATAACAGCTTAGAGGACCGAGTTAGTGTGTGCAGTGTTATTTTATAGCTTAATAAAGGGAAATGTTTGAACATAAAACACTACATTACATCAAGACATCTAAAGTCTTCTGATTCAGACCACTGGAGGTGACATATATTGTAATGCATTGTTGATATTTGAGTGGTTTTTGCTCAGGAAATTTTCTTCCATCCTTGGTAAAGAACCAGTGTTCCATGTGCTTATTTGCATGGGCACAAAGCATCACTAAATACAGTTAATTGTAAGGAAAAATGCATATACTTATAGCAATAGAAGTTAAATGGCATTATAGAACTTTCTACCTCATAAAATTAATCAGCTGCTATGAATACATTGATGCATTACTTCAGACAACTCACATTAAACTTGCAATCATTCAAATTTGTTAAATTTGTAAAACCCCAACCCCTTTCTGGCTATCATCCCTATAAAAATGTCATGTTGGAGCTGAATGGGCGTTCCAGATTCTGATAAAACATATTATTATCATTTTAATTAAAGAGTTTGAGATCTAGTTTACTGGTTTGTTTGTTCTATTTCTATACGAAAAAATCAACCAACCAGCCCTGCTCTCATTTAAGAAATTCGATTTGTTTACATATCATAAAATAAAGTAAAACATCACAGATGTGCAAACGATTTTGTGCAAGATGTGCAGATGTTTTCATCAGTGTGATCTGCACTGTCCATAAGCATCGTTTGGTAGAATATATTTAATCATTTTGCGAATATTTCTGTCCTATAATTTAAAGCCTTATAAAATACAGTGACTGAATGACGCCCTGTTCAGTTTGTTTTTCTGCTTTGCGCCCAGTGCGCCGGATCCAGCGCGACCAGGATGAAGCGCTTTAAAAAGTAAAATGCTTAAAAAATAGTTCAAAATTGTGTTTATGCCTATACATTTTACAAGCTTATAAAAGATGCCGATTTTATTTCATTCTTATGAAGCGCGATTAGCGTCTGTGGTTTAATATTCAAACCTCAAATAAACAAATCAATTAAATTTTCATTATAATAAATGATTATAATGTAAATAATGTAATATTTTTTCCTGATTATACTGACATATAAATAATAATTTTTTTGAGATCGCTAAATGCTAATTAATACTAAGAATAAGACGAAGAAAAATTGTATTTATGTTTTTGTATTTAATTGTAATTTTACAAAAAAACTAAAAATAAAAACAAATATATAAAATCTATCAATAAATATATAAAATTTATAATTAATCCATTCAAATTATATCTATAATTCGTTCCGTTGGTAATTGTGAGACAAAAAATTCCCCCTAAAAATCAAAAGAAACAATAAAAACAGACTCGTGGTTGATGGATGTAAATATTTATTCACTGCTGAGGTTATTTGAATAGAAACTGAGTGTTTTATAGATTTGGGTTCTGCTCGGTATGATGGTGCTGACAGAAGTTCTCACTGTTAATAAGTGAAGTGTTGAGTCTCATTACTGCGCTCTGAGCCGAGCTGTGTTTGTGTGTGTGTGTGTGTGTGTGTGTGTGTGTTCGTTCCTTAGTCCGATAATTCAGCAGCTACAAGCGCAATAATAAAGAAGCGCAAACTGTCTTTATTATTATTATTATTATTATTATTATTATTTTATTATTGTTATTATTATTATTACTATTATTTTATTATTATTGTTATTATTATTATTGTTTTTATTATTGTTATCATTATAATCATTATAATTATTACTATTTTATTACCACTATTATTATATTGCCTGTTAAGAAACTAATATACTTAAATATAAATACACATTTTTAGGTTTAAAACTAAAAATCAGCTTTAATTTACAACCAGTATTTTATTTTAAACTGAGAGCTTTTCAAACTTTTTTATTTTAATAAAACACGAGAGCTGTGAACATTCTCACTAAAACTATTATTTAAGCTTTAAACATTTATTCACTTTTTAATTATCGTGATCAGAGTCGCGGTAGGTCCAGAGTCACCCTGAAAAACTGGTAAAAAGCAGGAACTTTGAATCCATCAAAATATTACTTTTATTTTATTCACTGGTTTCTAACTTGCTGGATTTGTTGGATGGTGATACAGCTGAGCGTCTGTTTACAAAAGCGGTCACATGTTTGATCGAAGCCCCGATAAACCGAGATCAACAATTCTGACCAACTTTCTTCCTTTCAGACAGAAGCGATAGATATAAGAACCTGTTAAATGGATAAAAGAGGGACAGAGAGAGAGGAAATGTGATAATAAAGATACAGTATATACAAGAAATAATTAAAATACAAAGAAAATAAGGGTTAGGATAATAATAATGTCTTCTAAATACATATATAAATATAGTGCTATATATAAATACTTCATTACAAATTTAAAGGAAATCAACATTAGAGTAGGTAGAGAAAAAGAAAACATTATTGTTGAAGTCTGGGTCAGTTTGGGTCAGACTGGACACAATTGCTCAATACTTGACATGTTATCATAAACTTTTATGCAAAACCTCACACCAGTACATTCAAATTTACCAACATTTTACACACTGTAACTTTACAGTTATTCCTAAATATTTTACTGTGGAAAGTATTCAGACACCTTCAAACATTTGGGCACAGCTAATGATTATGATGGGCCAACATTGGATGGCAATTCTGAGCCAATGTAATTAATTATGGGTCATCTGATTTTCAGCCAATTTTCAGCCACTTTTGCCCAAATGGATTTATAAATTAAATTGGTTCAACATGAGCAATTCTCTTAATCCACTGCTGGACAAGAAAAATAATGCCCTAGCTGGGTCAGCACCAAGCCAGGTAGCTAACTATTGAAGAAACACCATCTTATTCTGGACAGAGCCTCATTTAAGAAAACTGTCCGGCTCAGCTACGGACAACAAGCACTTATTGTCCATAGCTGAGCTGGACGGTGTCCCCAGATGGCAGGAATGGATTGGCAGGATTACGAACAAAAGACTTGGGCATTAGATGACAAAATGATGACATCAAGTTGTGGGTGGGAGGGATGTCATCATGTCAGACATGTGTTAATCTGAACCCCTTACTGGACATGTGTGTGCGTGTGTGTGTGTGTGTGTGTGTGTGTGAGTGTGAGTGCAGCCCCAAACACAAACACACAGGCATTACGCTAACCATTGTGGATTAACTTTTCCAGAACAATGGCCATTTCCCCCCTGAGTGCCAGAGAAAATTTTAAGTTGGATTTAAGCCCCCAAGGCAAACACCCACACTCCCCCCCCCCCCCAACCTGAAGCCACCACCTTCATCTATCGAAGTAATGTGTGGTTAGCCTGACGAAAGAGCCTGTTAACCTCATGCCCCTCCAGAACTAAAATCTAACCCAGAGAAGATTTAGCTCGAGATAATGTACAGTTGTAAATGTATTTGGAAAAGGAGGGCTGCGAATGTTAGCGCACTGAGGGCTGTTTGCTCGGGGGTGGTGGTTTAAATATAAATGCAAATAATCTAGCTGGAATATTTGAATGAAAGGGATCTTGAGGAGTCAAATGAGCACTTTATTTTTCGGAGCATCAGAGGAGACAGATGGGATGTGGTTTGCTGCTTTATGCCTTCCGGCTATTGGAACGCTTGTATTTTTTTTTTTAATAGTGTTCATAATTCATCTCCACAAAGACGTTTCTGTCAGAAGGCAACACCTTTTTACCTCAAACCTTTGTGGTCTCTCTGTCATTCAGTCAGCTACCTACCTGTTTGGAGGCTTATAGTCGCAGCCCAGCCGTAGGTTTGATAGCGACCCTCTGCAAAACTAACAAAGCCGCTGGAAGTCCCTCTGTCGCTTTTGTTTGCTCCTTTCTTCCCTCGCAGGCATGAAGGCCACATTAAACCCACTAGAGAAACCAAAAAAAGCCCCATTTGAATTTGACTTCAGAGACTGAAAGACCCCTCCCTAACCCCCAGCCTATTTTTACAGCACAGTCAGGCAAAAAAGCACATTTTTGTTTTGTTTAAGAAAGGGAGAAGAGTATACAGTATACAGTAACGGTGGTAAGACTTCATAGTGAAGACGATCATGGCGTCCCTGCCAGATTGTTCCCAGCTCCCTGAGACCACGTGGCTAATCTCGAAAGAAAGAACCCTGTTCTGTTTGTTGCTAGAAAATCTCTGAGCGCTTTGTTGTTGTTTCTTGTCTGTGGCTTGTTATTGAGTCAGGACCAGCTGGAGGCCAGATTCGGGTCCAATCTGGAGGAAGAGACGGGCCTGCAGGGGCTCGATCTGATGGGTCGTCCGCTGCCAGGAAGTACGAGGCAGCGAGCGAATGATGTGGTCAGATCTTTGTCACCAGCAAAGTCTGGGTGGGTTCTGGTGTACAGTATGTGTGTGTTAATGTGAATCTGTTTCCCTCCGAGACCAAGCCATGATCTTTATTTTCTTTTCTTGTTCCCGTCTTCATTGCTGCCAGTTTTGTCTTCCTCACTGGTCTTCCTCGTTTCTCCCACATACTTTTATCCCTTGTCCCTGGGCTTGGCAAATAAATAGATGGAAAAAAAGGGGGTCTAGGGGATTTCCAGTCGCCTTCTTTTTTAAGCCAGAAGCTTGCACGACTTTGGAAGAGTCTTATTGTGGCAGGCCGGCAGAAATCCTCTCTGTCTGACGTTTGGACTTTGCTCGACTTTTCAAACAAGTCTGAGCGCTTTCATCTGCAAGCCTGCCTTGAAATGAACAAAGATCCACTTCACTCAACCAATTAGATCGCTGTTCCACAACACAAACTACTGGAACTTTTACTACTGGGAAACAGAAACTGTGCTTTGTGTACTGGTTATTGGTTTTGTTCTGAATGTTTGACCTAAAATAGCAAAGCTACCTGTTGGATTTGGCAGATAATCCAGGTTTTCAGGGCAGGGCTGTTTATCACTGGTGTGTTATTTAAAATAAAATTTGGATTTTTGTGTTTGGAATTAATACTATTAACCAAAAGGCTGATCAAACAAGGAATATAGACAGTCAGTACAAACTGTTAAACTAAATGATTGACCAAACAAAGCACTAAATTAATCTGAGTTAACTCATTGGTTCTAGTTGCTACAGTCCCTGCACTCTGAAAATAGCAAAAACTGAACTGGAATAAATAGAACTAGTGATTCTTCTTCATGTTTAAACCATTTTTAACTTAGATTTTAGCATAGGCATGTGTAGGGTCCAAAATCAGGCACTAATATTTCCATCACAATTAAAAAAACTGACTCAAACAGGGACCATTAGGTTTTACATCATAATGAGCATGGTAATACATTATCTGACTACATAAAATCAGAACTGGACCCAACAGAAAGCATATGATCTGGGTTTTCTAGTTTGACTTGGATCTGGAATATTGCACTTTAACTGGTAATCCAATGACCAATTGGGATTTAGTTTAACTGCTTTCTTATTTTGATCTTAAGTTTTAGTGTATAACAAGAACTGGCCTAAACAGCAGCCAATGGAATTGGATATCTACATCTAGGAATGACAATTTTGAAACCTAATAAGTACAAATTTTCCCTAAAGCTGAACCATTTTTCTCTACTGCACCAACCAACACAAACCAGTTGAACTCATATTTCAATTTTATTTCAACCCCTTTCTGCATTCAGTTTTAGCACATAAATGTGTGCTGCCATGAAATACACCAACAGCATGTACAACCAGTGCCTTTAGTTCCTGTTCGGACTAGTTCTTGTTTTTGTGTATGCATAAAAAGTCAAATGCATATGCAAAAGGAAACCCCCATAGGAAGTGTGATAAATGGTTTACAGTGCCAAGTATGCTGATATCACAGCCTTCTCTTTTCACTTGGGCCGGTACACTTTAGCAGGGAGTAGCGCCCCCTATGGACATCTTAACTGGCTATAGGATGGGTCATGGAGCACTCTGAAGGAGGCAGGAGACTGGAGGAGGTGTGAGGAGCAACACGGCCATCAATCTGCAGTTCTGCTCTTAGTAAACAGCAACAGGTTATTGAGTCACTGGCGCAGGATGTCCTTCCTTCTCAGGAAGAGAGCCAGAGGAAGAAGGATCAACACCTCCCTCCTCCTCTTTCTTCAAACAAGACTCTATCTCTCTCCAGCTTTGTCTGGGTTCTGCCCACCTACCCAAGTAAACATGATAAGTAGAATCTAAGGTTTCTCTCTCCTGCAATTCTGTAGAATTAACGAATTAAATGCACTGTTTCTTTAGGAAACATGCTGGAATAGAAGAATAGATACTCTAGATAAATAAATAAGAAGATGTGTTGTTTTTTATTGTTTGTGTGGGTGATGCATGTGACAGAGGTGGCTGAAGCAGGAGAGAGGGAGGAGACGGTGGGAGGAGCCACACTGAGCCTCCACCTTCAACAAGTCAAGCAAACATGAAACATGCTCAGGCAGTTAGTCAAGGCACTCAGAGGAGAACACAGTTGCCATCTGGACTAGCGGCGGGACAGGACAGGGAACCAGGGGGATCTGCACCTGTCCCACTAAACACACTCACACTCTCTCAACAAGGCTCAGGGGAGAGGGATCGGACGGCTCTATGTGTGGCTGGAACCAAAGTCTGTCGGTGAGTCCACTTGTCTAGCTGCCCTGATTGCTTTTATTATTGAATTATGTATTTATTATTTATTTAAATTATTACAAATTTTATTTGAATTTTGGCTGGTTTCGTCCGGTGGGATGGTTTAGTCTGTCTTTCGTAATTTGTCTAAATTTTCAAGAAAACTGTTTCTTATTTTTAACTAATTGTTATTAATTATAGATAAACATGAACTGACAAAAAGTTTTCTTTATATATATATATATATATATATATATATATATATATTTATATATTTATATATATTTATATAGTGAGTTTTCTACAGTTTTATTAAGCACAAGGTAAAGAGTTTTGTCTTCATGCATCGTGTAAAAATATCCATATTAAATAACTAAAATCTAAAAAACTATTTAATATTTAATAATACATTTTCCCAATATAAAAATAAGCTATAATTTAGAAATTAAATAACAATACTTTGGCATGTTGAGTCCATATTAAATTTACCTATTATAATTCTATGTTTCATCTTTATCTTTACATTTTAAAATACAGTAATAAAAAAGACTTTTAAATAAAAATTTTCATTTTGAGGCATTTATGTCCCAGTCACAGAAATTTCCATTTAAAAAAAAAGTAGTAATTAATTAAATAAGATTTTTTTTTAATGCTGATTAGTAGTCGAAAGAGTAAAAAAAAAAGAAGACAGATAGATAAAAAATAGTTGCCTGGTTTATTCATGTTCAGTTTCTCAGTTTCATTATTAGTTTTGATCTTGCAGCTGTCCTACACTAAAATGAATTGCAGGATTGCACTGTTTTATCTGTTGACTCATGGAAATTAAGCTGAATTAATAGACACTTCAGTCAACCAACCTTTTGGAATAATTCTTCAAATAATTTTACCAATAAATAAATCAGTGAGTGAAGTTCAGTTCATGTTAACTTTAGAAACTGTATCAATCTAAAGCATTTAGCTAATTACAGTTCAAACTTGTGATTTAGGACCTTGATCAAGGACCCAACAGTAAGAGCTTGGCGTTGGTGTGGCTTCTTCTCTCAAAGGTTTAGTGTATATGTAGTGGTCAGTAAGGTACTGGAGTTCTGGACTGTTATTCGGAAAGTTGGAGGCTCAAGTTCCATCATCATCAGGCTGGTTGGTAATTCGGACACTGTTTAGACGTCAGTTGTGTAAAAGTTCCTGCTAAATGTTCAGAATGTAACTTTCAGGGAAAATATATTATTATAATCTTCTTAAAACTGTATAAAGAAGAATTTGTGTCAAACGTAGTTTTAGATTTGTTGCTTTAGGTTCTAATCGGGTCCCTGGGTAGCAGCTTTGTGTGGGACTCTTGGGTGGGAAGTGTTTGAAACTTGTTTGTGCTACTGTGGTCCACTTATAGAGGAAAAAAAAGTTGATACTTTTCCTTTTGTTCTCCCAAACACACAAACAGAACGATTCCCCGGGTCGCTTTATAGAGTCCGGTCCTCTACAACTGCTATTCCAGATTTAGCTCCATTCAGACACAGACGCCACTTCCTTCCTGTGTTGTCCTTTGTCTGTTTTTTTACCCACAGAACAAACGGATGAGGGGAGACCCGTGGAAGTGTTGGAGATGGAATAAACAGTGATTGTAGTGTAAATAGTGGTAATAGGAATAAGAATAAAAATAAAACACGGGCTGAATTAATCTTGTGACCTGTCGGATTTGTGGTGTCGTATTATTTGAACTGGTCAAGACTTTCTCGGTGCGATTTTAATGTTGCTCTCAGTCTGGCTTTCATTAGAAATAAACGAAAGGTTTGACGGTTCTTCTAAATAAAAAAAATGATAGTAAAAATCTGCCAGATCCTTTAAAATCACTCACTCATTTCTCTTTTCCTCAGGTTGCCTCTCAGCACAGTTCAGTCATGTTGACCACTGAGGGCTCCCCGAACACCGCTGACCAGGTGGACCCGAAGATGGACGTCGAGGACGCCGACATGTCCAAGTGGACGGAAGAGGAGTTCGAAGAGAAGTGCACCTACACAGTCAAGGACCACTTGTGGGACGGAATGGACAAGCCTGATCTACCCTGCGCTCAGACCTCACTGCCCAGGAACCTGGCGTTCAGATACGACCCCGACTCCAAAGAGGTACGTACACTATACAGTAAAATGCAGTGAGTCAGTTCTGCATCACGCAGTCGCAGACTGAGGAAGTCATGGCCTAAAGCGTTGTGTTCGGGTTTGCGGAGTCAGATTCATGCATAGTACCGTAAACACCATCTGTTTGTACCGGTGAGTGTACCTGTTATTACCACAGTAGCCGAAAGAAGTGTAGAATTATCAGGTTTGAGGAAGGAAATGAGAAAGAGGACGAGATTGTGATTCGTCTTCGGGTCGTCCTTTGACGATCTTCCACACTGATTAACCTTCTTTATCTGCTGATTGAAACTTGTCAGCAAAACTACGATTTTTATTTTGTCACATCAATCGGCTGTTATCTGGGACAGACAGTGATGTCTGTAGTGTTGATGATGTATAAACTTCCCACTGATTTGAGACTAGGAAACCTTTGAACACCTTAAATACACTAGATAGATTTTCTTTTCCCCTTGCTGAAGATCCCTTTTCCTTTTCTAGATTAATTCATGAGTTGGTGCGAATGCCGCATCTGCGGGTGCACGCAGGATAAAAGGGAAGGTGGAAGTGTGGCATAACGGCGAGAGGGTGCTGGCGCGGAGCTCGGGAGCCGAGCTAAATCTCACTTAATGAGTTATCAAAAAGAGCCCCTAATCTCCTCTCCGAAGCGCCGCTCCGTTGTAGGTTTTTAAGAACTGAGAGGGGATTTCCGAACACTTTATCCGCATGGCTGTGTTTGTTTCGGTGTTTATGTGGAAGAAAGATGGTGGAGGGGGGGTGAGGGTGGAGGAGAGCGGATCTTGGTTGAGAAGATTAGGTTGAAGTCTTGTCGTTGTAATCCATAAGGCCAGACGGTACAATTGGCGGTGCTGCTCTCCATCCGCCTCTGGGACTTTTTTGATGCTGTTTACCTCAAAGGAAGTAGTAATCGTAGGTGTGGATGTGTGCTTTAAGGGTTGTAGTGGCGTTTGATGTGGCAGAGGGCAGCCTGGTAATGAGTATGTGAAGGAGGGTCTGGGCTCTTAATGAGAGTCATCTCTGCTTTAGATCTGTGGGTGTATGAACTTTGGTTCTTGACTTTCTTTACAGGGCTACTACAAATAGTGCTGTGTGATATATTTAATTAATTTGTGTTATTTTATTATATTTAAGTCCTGACCAAACTCTTTTCTCTGTAGGTGATTGGAGTAGTAAGCAGAGAGTACATCCCAAAAGGTACCCGGTTCGGTCCTCTTGTGGGAGAGAACTACACGGCCGAGACCGTCCCCAAAGACGCCAACAGAAAGTACTTCTGGAGGGTGAGTTGTTTTTTTTCTTCTTCTACAGAATCTTCACTTTCAGTAAAGGGGGAGCAAATGATCTAGACAGGTCACTTCCTGTTCCACTGACTTGCTTTCTGCGTGACATCACGGGTGCAAGGCAGACACCACAGCAGAGCGCACACATACACACACACACACACACACACACACACACACACACACACACAGAAAAATGCTGAGTTAGGGTACGGTGCTTTGGGAACCGCAGCTTTTGCGTCAGACTGACAGGGTGAAGATTTATTTCGGCTTGCATGATCTTGTTTTGACTGTGCTGCTCACTGCTCGCTGCTCCTGGGTGGCGAGAAGGGCGAACGAGTAGGCAGGGCGAGTTCTCCAAATCTCGACACAGGAAGACGTCGAGCAGAAAGCTGCACCAGCTGTTAAAAGCCGCCGGTGTTAACATTAGCACATCATGGTTAGCGCCGAGCTCTGACGATAAGTCACTGCCGGTGGCTTTAGCGTGTCTCAGCAGATGTCGTCATGGAGAAAGTGCAGAGTCAGCTGGTGCTAACCAAATCATGACAGTAAATATCGTTCTCTCAGTGAAGGACCACAAAAAAAAACCTCTTTCAGAGATCCCCTAATGGAAGATGCTCTACAGGGCGAGCGCTGTGATATTTTTCCTAAATTACTGGAGATCCGAACTGAAGGAGGTGTGACAATCGGTCCCACTAGGTGTGGGTGGGACAGTACAGTAAAATGTGTAGCACTGGTTTCACTAAGGGAAGCCTTGCTAGTGATGTCAGGTTCCTGGAAATGGTTAAGTTAGTGTGAACAAAGCTCACTCAACTTTAGAACTACGCCAAAAAAAAAAAAAATCTGTTCCACTTCATGGGGTGTGTGCCTGTGAGAGTGTGTATAACAGAAAGAGAGATGCAGTAATGGAGACGAGCCTTGCAGATTCAATACGAGAGTGAGCATTGGTGGAGGCGTGCTCACTGACTCAGCCGTGTGGCTTTTATAAGAGATCGTAGCGGTGGGATCTCCCACTTGTCTGTCTGCCTTGCTAGCGTTCAGAGCCACGATTAAAAATAAGTGAGTGGACTCGAGCGTGTGTCATGGTACGACATAAAATAAGCTTTAGCCCCTTTGTGACATAATGCTCCTGTGGTTAAATCCCATTCCCTTAAATTTCCGATTCATTTTCATTCATTCAGATTTACGCGCGAGACGAGTTCCATCACTTCGTAGACGGCCTGGATGAGGAGAAGAGCAACTGGATGCGCTACGTAAATCCGGCACATTCGCACCACGAGCAGAACCTGGCGGCTTGCCAGAATGGCATGAGTATCTACTTTTACACCATCAAGGCCATCCCTGCAGACCAGGAACTGTTGGTGTGGTACTGCGCTGATTTCGCTCGTCGACTTCACTACCCGCCGTCGGGGGATCTCATGATGCAAAAACTCAGTAAGTACAAGCAGAATTTTTAATGTAGAATAAAATAAATGAAGCTTTTTGACCTTTCCTAGTTGGGATAAAGCCAGGGGAAGCATATTATGTTGTCTTCATCCCAGTCTTTAATTACCTTCCAACTTCCTTTAATCTCAAAACTCCTCAAGCCACCCTTTTGCTTCCTTGTTTTTTTTTGGCCCAGTGTTTCTGTTCAGGTAGAGTAATGTACTCGCCTAATTACACCGGGGGTGGTGCGATGCCAGTCATCTGCACTAAACGACACTCTTTCAACATGAAAGCTCACTACACGCTCAATCTGGTATTGCTCAACCGCTGATGAAAGTTTCCGAGGCAGAAGGAAAGAGTGAGCGAGCGAGCGAGTGAGGCACACAGGAGGAAGGAGACAATACCCAGGTGTGGTGGGAACGGGCCAGTCTCTGTGTCTCCGCTCCCCTGGGTCATGCGCATACCTCCGGGGCATGGGACGCTCCAGCCTGCCACCCCCCATGAGCTCCACACACAAAGTAGCCTATAATTAGGCTTCCTGACCTACAGCTGACACTCACCTACCTGCTACCTGAAAGAACCAGAGCAGCCTCTTTATCTAGTGAAGTATCGCGAGCCAGACACGTACCGTCCTATGCGCTCATGACTCAGTATAATGGAATGGTCTGAAATGACTGGCAGGGCCTCCCACACGGGATTAATTTAGAAAAAGCTTAAGTCGTCTAAATGCACGGTTCGCTGAACGCTCTCAGTGTTGCAGGGTGAACCGACGCTTCGGCGAAGCAGATTTCTCTGTTTTGTAACACTCACAGGAGGCGTGGACAGCCCGTAATATATTTGGCACTTAAAAAGAAAGGTAAAAAAGAGAGTGAGGCTGGAACAACAACAAAAAAAGCTCCACTGACTACTTGAACTTCCTGACAGCAGGGCCGTGCTGACAGATTGATATCTGTTGGGATCGCTGCCTGTTTGTTTTGCACAAGCTCTCCTGGGAGGAATGGGAACCTATCAGTGGCTGCTATCAGTTGAAAGGGGGGGTTCCTGATAACCTCTAACTGCGTTTACCCATTGCTCAAAAGGAACGGGGGCTAGAAGATCAGGAGGACACTCTGATCATTTAGCTTCTTTAAAAAGACAGCCAACTGAATTTTTTGTAAAATTCTTAGAAAGAAGGTTTGGCTGTTAACAATGGTGATGAACTGGTCCGCTTCCCCCCAAATCCCCTTAAAATTCACCATCTATTTTTGGGATTTATTTATCCATTTAAACAACCCAGTTTCCTCGTGTGTTTTCCAAAGGAATCAACACTTTATTAAGTTTAAATAAGGTAGCAAATAAAGGTGCCCTCAGGTTCACTTTGTCCTGTCTTGGAGGTGTAAGTGCTGAACTGAGTCACTGCTTTGTGGTTCCCTATTAGAAGGAAACTTTCAATCATCTGCCGCCACATCCATTAGATGGTATCAGTGCTTTGAGCAGATCCCACCCTATTCCACCACCCTGACCGGGATCTGCTGTCATGCCCCACATCCTGTCTGCTGCCTCCAGCTCTGCATAATCTGTCAAACTGTCGTCCCTAATTGCACCACTAGGCTTTGTGTTCTGAAACCCCTTGGCTTGGAAAGCTCTAAGTGTTGTGCACAATGAATCTCATGTGGCGAGAAGCCAATGGTGTGGAGAGGAACCCATTAGTAGCCCATCTTAGCCAATAGAGAGGTCTGAAGAGTTCCGAACCTTGTCTTAGGTGTTGATTTGATCTTGATGAGGAAGTCGTTGAGACTAATGTGCTGTTGTATGGTGTGTTCACAGAGCAGAGCCTGATGGAGGCGAAGCAGCAGGTTTCCGAGGAGAAGTCAGTGGTGAAAAGGGAGCACACAGTCTCAGAAATTCTTAAAGACACGAGACCCACGAGACCCCTGCCCACGCGGCCACACTGCCCCATTAGCCCTGACCTACCAATTTACCCCCGTGTCGTCTACCCAATCCGACCTCAACCCCATCACAGAGAGGACATCCTGAAGACCAACCCAGGCATCTGCTTCAGTTCAAGATCACCTGGACAATCCTCGGCCACTCCGAGCCCATCGGCACAAAGCAGCCCAGAGGTCAGTCCAGGAATCGGCCACGCCCCGGCGGACCACAGAGATGCCCTGCCTACCTTCTCCTCGCCGCTTTACAGTGGCAGTCTCGGCCACTTTCCCAGCTACTCTCCACCTGCCCCCCTCTCTTCACTTTACCCCAGCCCTCATTACCTCCTGGCTCCTTACCCCATGAGTGGCCCACCTCAAATGGGGAGCATGCTTTCCCGTATGTACCCCCTGTACAACAGCTTAATCCCTCCTCACATGCCCCTTCCACCCAACATGCTTCCACCTGAGGGAGGTCGGCATTTTCTGCTGCCACCCCACAGGGACTTCCTGCTCCCACCACCTAAGAGTGCCTTCGCCAGAGCAATGACCCCGAAGGACAAAAGCATGCACGGACACCCGCATGCCCCAGTCAGCGGTTCCCCTACAGCCGGTTCAGCAGCCTCGGGCGATCAGCAGCCCGCCAATCCGACCTCAGCCCAGCCGAGCATCCGACATTCAGAGGAAGAGGCGATCAATCTGAGCAAAATGAAGCGGAACCCTGCAGGGTACAAGACTCTTCCGTACCCGCTGAAGAAGCAGAACGGCAAGATCAAGTACGAGTGCAACGTATGTAGCAAGACCTTCGGACAGCTCTCCAACCTGAAGGTAAAAACGACTTGTATTTTCTTTCACCACTCAGTTCTACACACACACACACACACACTTCTACTCTGAATAAGACTTTGTGTCTAACCTCGCTCCCCCCACCTTGTCCCTCAGGTGCACCTGCGAGTCCACAGCGGCGAGCGCCCATTTAAGTGTCAAACTTGCAATAAGGGCTTTACCCAGCTGGCCCACCTGCAGAAGCATTACCTCGTCCACACAGGAGAGAAGCCTCATGAGTGCCAGGTGAGCCTGCCGTCCATTCACTACCCACCTTTAAAGCAGCTCTTGTTTTAAAGACTGTGTTTGAAGTTTTGTTTCAGTCCCCTGAAGCTCTCGCTCTCTTCCCACAGGTGTGTCACAAGCGTTTCAGCAGCACCAGCAACCTGAAAACACACCTGAGGCTGCACTCCGGCGAGAAGCCCTATCAGTGCAAGCGCTGCCCAGCCAAGTTCACCCAGTTCGTCCACCTCAAGCTCCACAAGCGCCTGCACACGCAGGAACGGCCGCACAAGTGCCCGCACTGCCAGCGCACCTACATCCACCTGTGCAGCCTGCGCCTCCACCTCAAGGGCTACTGCCTGGCCTCCGTGCCGTCTCCGCGCTGCAGCCTGGACGACGTGAACCGCATGAACGAGGAGATCGAGCGCTTCGATATCAGCGATAACGCCGACCGCTTGGATGAGATCGAAGGTGTCGACGTCGAGAGACTGGTGGAAAAGCAGATCTTTAGCCTGATCTGCCACGAAATGGACCTCAAGGTGTACCACAAAGGAGACGATTCGCTTCCTGTACCGCCTTCTTCTAACACCTACAGACCGTACGAGCCAAGCAGCAAGACGTCCGTCATCAAGCTCCTTCCCGTCAAGGTGAAACAAGAGACGGTGGAGTCGATGGAACATTAGTCCCAGCCCTACATCGTAACCACTAAGAGACACGCTGCCCATCAGATCCGTCCGTTTACCCGGTCGGGTCATGGACAGCCACAGGTGTACATAATCCTTCTTGTAAGGAGTCAGGCTCAGGCCTTTGCTTTCAGGGACGTACCGTACTCAGGGCTAAGAGACACTGCTCCAGGCTGCTTGCGGCCCTACACTTACATTAGAGACAATCATATATTCTTTATTTCATAGTAATTTTATTGTTAACGTCCTTGCTGTTTGTTATTTTTATTCTTTAATAATATTTGGTTCATTTTAGTATGCAACCTCCTTAATTTATTGTCCTTCTTGTCGTCCCTCGAATGCATACTCTGAACTAATGTTTACAGTGACTGGGTAATTCATTGTATTTGATTGTTATGTATGTTGTTTCTTTTATTGTCACTATTTTGTACAGAGTTCCTTCCTGCATTAGTTGTGTTTGTTTGCCCTCTGAGGAACAGATTTGAGGAGCTCACGTTGATTCAGGGTTTCAAAACATTAAAGGTGGCTCTTTGACTGGAGTAGGTGCGACCATCACCGTCTTAAATCCAGAGACACGTGGAAGAGCAGCCTACATTTCATTACTTTGGGCCTGTTCTTTAAATGATGCTGTCGTGGCCACTCAACAAAAAGGCTAACATTAGAACCGCCGTCCTAATGTCGACTCCCTGGTCTCCGTTAAGCACTCCTCTGTGTAACGAAAAGGGCATTTTCTATATCTTCAACAGGTTACCTCAATTTGTAAGTGTGTAAATAGGCTGTGTGTGTATTCAGAAGGAAGTCAGAGGCATATATGATATTTATTGCTTTTCTACTTGAAGAAGAAACCAAATGGCTCGGAGCCGAGCGCTCCATGAGGTCCAAAAGAACAGGTTGCATGTAGCACACTGGCTATGAAGCTAAGAGTACTTCTCTATTCACTCACTTATTTTCTGGAGCTAGTTACCAAAGTTCACTTAAAGAGCAGTGAGTGTTTACGGGGGTGTTAGTCACTCTTCAGCTGTCGTATGTTATTATTTTGTTATTATTATTATTTTGTGTGTGTGTATATGTTTGCCCTTTTTACACTCATGGATGGCACAAATCAAAGCGCCTCAGTCTTTATATGCACTGGTTTTTCACGATCTGTTATTTATCTGGCCTTTAAAACCTGAATTATTTTGTTGTGCGTCATCACGACGGCTAAATGACTTACTTTTCTCACGGCAACTTGTTGTGCCGTGAAGACGTAGCATCTATGAATTTTTCTTCTGAAGTATGACCAAAGTCTTCCCCGTGTCTTCAGCTTTAATACAGAAAAAAACGACAAAACAAAAAGAAACGTATCTGTCTCTATGTTTACATGCTAGTTTACATAGTTATTTAAGTGAAAATGGTTTAAATGTAAATTATATAAATGTTCATTGATCTAAAACTTTGTCCATGTCTTCATTTCTTCTATTTCTTTCATGCTCTTAAGGATAAATGTTTGCAGTCTTTTCACAAATAGCCTAGCCACTGGGGGAGTGCAAACTTAGTGCTGGTCCCAAGCCCAGAAGCAAATAGGAAGTTTGTATGAGAAAAGGCATCCTTCAGTCTAAAAAATATAATTTAAAATGACTATTATTATTATTATTATTATTTTTATTATTATTGTTTGTTCTTAAATTGTTTTCTGTGCTGGTTTATCTTTATTTTTTATCAAATATAGTTACTCAGTAAATAATTGTTTGGCAGAAAATATGCATTATAATAATAATAATAATAATAATAATAATAATAATAAATAATAATAATAAATAATAATAATAATAATAAAATAATAATAATAATAATAATAATAATAATGTGCACCCAGGTGGTGCAGCGTGATATTCCGTGATTTTGAACTCCTCAGTTCGAAACTCAGCGTTGCCACCGGTCGGCTGGCCGCCATCTAGCGGGCAGAATTGTCAGTGCCTGCAGCAGACACGTTTGTGCTAGGGCGAGATGACCAGACTATGTGGGTGGGGTCTTCAAATGCTGTGTAAGAACCCTGATTGGCAGATAGAGAAGCACCTAATAATTGACTAATGCTAAATTGGGAGAAAATGCAGAAATAAAATAGAATATATAATTAATAATAATAATAATAAATCATGCATTAATAACAACAATAACAACAATAATAACAATAATGCATGATTGCTGATTTCTAAATGGCTTCACACAGTAAGTAAATGTTGGTGTTTTGTTACTTTAATAAATAGATTATTAGATTAATTTAATGGAATATTGAGTCAATATTTGTCAACTTCATTGTTACTGCCAACATTTTACTAATAACACTAATAATAACCAGCGATCAGTAACTAATACAGCAGTTCATATTGTACTGACTGATTCACGACTAAATACATCATTTATATAATCAGTACCTTATTAAACTATCACCTAGTACATTAATTTAATCACTGACTTATTAACACTGTTAAACTAAATTAATCCATTTAAAATGAATTTGTAGTTCTTCATGTATAGTGTGTCTCAAATTTAAAATATCTGTTAAGAGTTTGTGCTGATGCCACCATGTTATTTAGAAATCACTGAAATGAGTGGACGAAGCATAAAATTCATCATCTGACTCAAAATTTTCACCTCACATAAACGCTCCTGTCTCTCTCCAGTATCTTAGTATTACTGCTGCTGAAACGGAACATCGAGATATTCATACTGAAGCTTCCACCGCCCTCGATTCTGAAAAGAACTGGAGTGTTAATGGAAATCTTATATGCCCATTCAGTTCACTGTTGATCGTACGAGGGATGAGGGTGGGTGGAGTCGTAATCGCTCGAGTCTGAGAGACTGAGAGATGCTTACAGTCCGGATTCGATGCCATCTGATGAGGAAGAAGATTTTCATGTGATGATGATGTGAAAGCAGCGGCGCATCAGTGGCTACGAACTCAACTAAAAACATTTATTGCTGACGGCATTACAAAATTGGCACGAGGCTGGGAAAAAGCATCAGAATGTGATTATGTAGAAAAGTGATGTGATTTGTTTTTGAAATTCTTAATAATAGAGTTTAAAACTTTTTGCAGGACCCTTGCATAACTGGCCCTGGCATCATGTGTTCAGTGAGCTTGCAGTCAGGGCTCTGTGCAGGCCACTAGAGTCCTTCCATAACAAGCACTTGCTAAAACAAAACAGGCAGTTGTAGCCTGGCGGTTAAGGTACTGGACTAGTAATCAAAAGGTTGCTGGGTAAAGCCCCACCACTGTCAGATTGCCTGTTGGGCCCTTGAGCAAGACTCTTAACCTTCAAGTGCTCAGACTGTATACTGTCACAGTAGTGTAAAATGAAAATGTAAAACAGGAAAGAGAATTCCCTAAACTGTTGCCACAAAATTGAAAGCATTTTAATCTAATCATTCTAATTAATTTCACACACCTGATGTGGCTAAAACACCCAACTTTCGTCCATCCAGTGTATTACTGAATGCCGAACTACCACCGTGGCCATGTTTGTACCACGCACATCACAAGGTGCGGCACATTCTCCCACCCCACGCCTCTCAATGTTCTCAATGTTCAACCACAAACAGTTTCAAAAGAATGCTCGTCTGTCAATGCACTGGAGAAATTTCCGGAAAACAGCCACTGCAAACAGCACTTACGGTAAACAGACACTGCAGCGAAGAATTTTTAAACAGTGAATGACACAGTACAATCAACAGTGACTCAAGGAGACCCAGGGGGGCTTTCTGTAATGAGCCGCCCATGTATCCCATCAGGCCTGAAGTGCGGCCTTACGCATTAAAGGAGAAACAGATGGAAACCAGAACCAGACAGAGGGGATATTTCAGGACATCCGTCCCCAACAAAGGACTCGTCTTTACTGTTCAAAACAAATCCGATATAAACGTGCATATCCTCATATATAAAACTAATCCAGTATGAACGAGCACTTCCTCATATATAAAACTAATCTGTTCAGAGCAGAATGTTGCTATTTAAAGGGGTTATTTAAACTCCCTCACCGCTTATAACCAGAATATAAAAGTGCGGAAACTTTTTGAAGATCCCTCATAAGCACTTTATTCTGGTCAGGGTTCAGCAGGTCCAGTGCCACCCATAAACAGGGTATAAGGCAGGAATAAACCATCGATAGGGCAACGAACAAGGTAAGAGGAGAGAGAACCTGGAGAAAAGCTACACAAACAGGAGCAGAACAAGCAACACAGGGACCGAAGGTGAGAGTCGAGACCCAGGAGTGAATGTTGTGAAATGATTAATTGTGCTTGATTGCAGGGAATACTAAATGATTTATATATTTATTTTAATATTTATTCTAATCAAATCTTTTAAACGTTTGGTAACTTTATTCCACAAGGGAACAACAATGACAAAACCAATTATTATTCTACCAGCAGCAAAAGATCACGACTCGACACTGATCCAAACGTGTTGCGGTTTCCCGTCGGACCGAGTAAACCGTCATTTAAAAGATCCCAGTTGTTTTTCGCTGACTGGAGTTTTCGGATTCCTTCATTTCCTTCTGTGCCAAGAGCTGCGTTACTTCTGTGTACGACAAATTACAGCGTGTATTTATTCATGGGCAGCCAGGAGCCACAAACCACACGTCCACCGCTAAACAGGCGAACGAGTACACACTCACTCGCACACTGACAATACGTGCAATGCTAGCGTTCTTTATGAACCGTTCTACGGTCTACGTTAATTACATTTACATTTTCTGCATTTAGTGGACGCTTTTATCCAAAGCGACTTACAGTTGTGATCCAAAGCGACTTACAGTTGTGACAGTATACAGTCTAAGCGATTGAGGGTTAAAGGCCTTGCTCAAGGCAGTGGTGGGGCTTGAACCGGCCACCTTCTGATTACTGGACCAGCACCTTAATCGCTAGGCTACAACGTTAATGTATAGAAAAGTAACTGCCGATGTTTGTTTGTCCTGCTGGCTGATAAAAGAGGGAGAAAAGAGCATCACTTAAAATTTGACATTAGCATAGTGTTCAAGTGCTTCTTATTTACTGGTTGATCTGCACTATTAGGGGTCGTAGCAATCCTACGGCAATTCAGTTAGGAATCACTTATTTAAAACGTCCAAGATTCAAAGTCAAAGTGTAAAGCAGCTTAAAATACGACTCGGGTAACTAACAACTAATTCAGTAGACGTAGAGGAGGGGGTCAAAACACGGATGAGAATTTTCATATTTGAGAGCGTAGCTGGATGTTCTAGGTTTACATTCAACCATTAAAGTAGCTGTGCTGTGTATTTTAGCTTCAATTCATTCTATCATTTCATTTATGAGTGGTATTTAATGACTGCTGTGAAACTTAGGGCCCTACTTATAAGGGTGTGTCAAATTTTGACTTCACTTGTATGACCCAGAGACCACACGTTAGAAGAAGGGGGCTGAACAAAGAGAGCGGCAAATTGCGAGGATGTGAATGAAGAGGGCTCTCGGTCCGTCCTCTCCGAGTGATCACAGTGTCTCAGTGCCCCTCAGCACCTGCCAATTAGGGGCCCGGGTTAATGACAGGTTAGCTCCGCTTGAGTGCTGGGGACGGAGGAGGGGGATGAAAATGAGAGGGCACCTCAGAAGGGAGAGTTTTGTTGTTTGTTCCGCGACTCATCCAGCCCCCATCTAGCTCCCCCGATCCAGGTGTATGTGAGAAGGGGGTCGAGGAGGGAGGACAGAGGGGAAAGTTTTTCTCCCGACACCTCATATAAGTTCACAGGGCACAACGTGGTTTATGGGCTTCCTCGAGTTCTCCGTTTTGCCCTCGCGCCCTGAAATCAGGCGACCGGAAGGGTCGGGGTGATACACACGCTCGCTGGCTGACCCGAGGCCCGTTCACTTCATCATAACGCTCACTTCAAAGCACGCTTCCGGGATAGAAGCGCCATAAGTCTTCCGAAAGTGCTTTTCCGCTCAGCCCGGACGAAGCGAAATGGGTAGAGAGAAGGCTCAGCTCGGAAACGCCGGACACAAGCGAGAGAAAAGAGGAATGAGAGGAAGAGGAGGAGGAGACGGAGCTCTCTGATCTCGCTTAGTGACGGCTTTACAGGAACGAGAGAGCAAGACCAGGACGGAGTTACTTAATGAACTCATGAAGAGGGTTTCGACTCGCTTTGATGTCCACTCAACACAAAGAAGAGTCACCCCCACCACCCCACCCCACCCACCACTACCTCTTTCAAAAAAACACACTTTTACTCTGTAGATTAGAACAAGGGTGCTCAAGTTACACCCCTAGAATCACAAAACAAAGGAACAGAATCGAAGGAGCAAAAACTGGAGAATGTTCCAGATACTGTATGGCCAAAAGTATGTGGACACCTGAACAACACCTGTTAAACACCCCATTCTATAAACCATATTATTAATATAAATACTGTAAAAAGTTGCTTTTATAGGATGTCGCAGTGTGTCTGTGCTGTGGGAATTCGTACCCATTCAGTCAAAGGAACATTTGTAAAAATCCGGCATTGGCTGCCATCACTTTCATCCCAATTCATCCCAAACCGTACACTGGGGTACACTGGGGTTGAGGTCAGAATTCTATGCAGTTGTAGCCTAGTGGTTAAGGTACTGTACTAGTAATCAAAAGCTCACTGGTTCAAGCCCCACTATTGCCAGGCTGCCACTGTTGGGCCCTTAAGCAAGGCACTTAACCCTCAATTGCCTAGATTGTATACAGTCACAACAGTAATCAATTATATACACCGTTTAACGATGCTCGGGTGGAGCAGAGAACCATTTTTGAATCTTAGTGGTGCGGTCAGCCTGCCAGGCATCTACACAGACATGACTGGCTACGCTGTTAAGTACTTTATGTATGTACTATGTAGTTTGGGACACAGCACATACAATTTTCCCCTTTTATTTATGAGCTGAAAGGCACAAACACAAACAACAGTGCAGATTGTGCGTGTGAACAGAAACAGTATGAAGTACAAGCGGTTTCGTCCCATAAATAAAAAAGGATAATATATCCGCAGCCCCCTTTAATATTCTTTAGTTTTAGACACACATGACCTCATGAGTAAATGTGGTGGTGTGGGAGTGCAAGAATGTAAGGTCATCTGTCCGAGAGCTACAGCAGAGGTGTAACTGGATTATGCAGGTAAGCGATGATTCAAAATTCAAACATAAAATCATGCATTTGTGGTTACACAAACACCAACCTTCAAATGAAAGAAACACAAAGACGTGTGAATAGTTAGAAAATATTGTTTTATTATATATTAAGCATTTTAAACCATTAATTGTAGCAAAAGACAGAAAAGCAAATCACAGCATGAAAAAAATGTTTATTTAATAAATGGAAAAAAATTAACTTGATCAAAACTGTTCTTGTCGTGTCTTAATTAATTAGAATCGCTGCGAGTGAGAGAGTCAGACGAGTCTGGAGGGAGGCCGCTTTTCCGAGGACTCTGAGACGGATTGCCGAGGGTCCCGGTGTGGTTCGAGAGGCGCTCTCAACATCCGTGAGAGAGAGAGAGAGAGAGAGAGAGAGAGAGAGAGAGAGAGAGAGAGAGAGAGAGAGAGAGAGAGAGAGGGAGGGAGGGAGGGAGGGAGAGAGACACAGAGAGAGAGAGAGAGAGAGAGAGAGAGAGAGAGAGAGAGAGAGAGAGAGAGAGAGAGCACTCAGCCATTCCTATAAACGAATAATCACTCTCAGCTGCTATTCGTCTGTTCCGCACTCCAGCCTCGACCCAAACGACTAAACACAAACAACCGTCAGCAGCCTAAACAGTTCCAAGCACGAGCAATCAGACGCAGAGTCAGATCCACTGTTGATGTACAGAGTTTAAACGTGGAGATTAAACTGCAAATGCTTTGTGATGGACGTGGACATCAAACCAGGGGGGAAAAACAGTAATCAAAGGGTTTAGGGAAGTCCAAAAAATATAAACAACCACCAGAATTATGATTTATGAATAATGAGTTACTTTCTTAATTAGGCCAAAAGTTTACATACACTGAAGAACTATTCGTCATGTAAGTCCAGGGTTTCTTATTCCGTCACCCACATGATCAAAGCCTGATATCACGGCAACGTTGTGGCGACGTCTCAAAAAAGCATAAACAGGCACCTACGTTGGACAAAAAAATCAACCAACTTAAATTTCAATTCATCCAGGCTGTTCAGTGTGGATGGAGGTCAAAGCTGTGTGCAGTCCACTGGAGTCCCTTCACACCAAAGTCATCAAACCACATGTTTATAGACAAACATACTGGGTCTGTCTGAAAACCTGGTGATCGCTCTACATACACTGATCAGGCATAACATTATGACCACCTTCCTAATATTGTGTTGGTCCCCCTTTTGCAGGCACCTTTCTATCAGAACCAGCATTAACTTCTTCAGCAGTTTGAGCTACAGTAGCTCGTCTGTTGGATCAGACCACACGTGCATCAATGAGCCTTGGCCGCCCATGACCCTGTCGCCGGTTTACCACTGTTCCTTCCCTGGACCACTTTTGATAGATACTGACCACAAGAGCTGCAGTTTTGGAGATGCTCTGACCCAGTCGTCTAGCCATCACAATTTGGCCCTCGTCAAACTCAAATCCTCACACTCATCCATTTTTCCTGCTTCTAACATCAACTTTGAGGATAAAATGTTCACTTGCTGCCTAATATAATAATATATCCCCCCCACTAACAGGTGCCGTGATGAGACGATCAGTGTTATTCACTTCACCTGCCAGTGGTCATAATGTTATGCCTGGTCGGTGTAGACGCATTTTACGTCATCCTACACTCCCAAGAAGAAGAAGAGGGCATGTCTAAATCCTTAGATTCCTTAAAATGCTGCCTAATGAGGTGCCTTAATTCTGAGTGATAATCTGAAGGCAATCCCAGCATTTTAAATGTAAATAAATTCGTATTGATATTTAGTTTGTATAAAGGCAGAATTATACAAGTGCCGTTTATTAGTAAGTTCAGGCTCGTCAGGGACAGTTTAACCGTTTTCGGTACACGGAGAGAGGGTTGTGCTGCCTCAGCCCTTTGGTTTGAATGGCCTGAGGCTAACTGTTAGCTTAGTAAGCGAAAATTGCAGTGATGTAACCGGGGTAATCGCTGACCAAGTAAAGTAGTGCATCTAAATAATCTGCCTTATGAGTTCGATGTCGTATTACTGTAGAATCCTCTCTACTGAGGCAGCTGCCCAGGTAGGCAGCAAGGCGTCCCGTATTATGAGAATGTTCCTTACAGGTGTATGTAAACTTTTGATCTCAGGGTTAAACACTTTATGAAGTAAATCATCTGTATGTTGAAACCCGGCCCATGACTCTCCCCGATTCCAGAAAGAGCCCACACGGTCCACTCGGGATTTGAGCGTCATCCCGCTCCCGCCACAGACCAGAAATGATTCGATTTGCACTTTTTCACGCCTCCTTCGCCTCCCTGGTTGTGCACATAAATAGTGTCTGTAATTACCCCCCTCCAGGGAGGCTTGGCACAGAGAAAAGCAGTTTAGTGGTTACCACGTAAAGGATTTCAAGTGATAATTAAGCGAGTGCGGAGAGAGGATTTAGGAGAACGTCGCATATTAGTCATGAACTAAGAAGTCGGAGAGTCTGCAATACTATAATACTGCAAATAATGCACTGAGGCAGCATGCCAGTGGGATGGCATTAAGGTGGGCGATATATCAAAACTCCATCACAATATTGATAATAATATCATGTTGACAACATTTATTACTGTATGATGATACTTTGTGCACTTGTGTAGTATGTCAGACTCGACCCCCAGTTGTGCTCCCAGCGACAATCATTCATTCACTTTACCCCGGAGGTGGCGACATGACGAGAAACGCCCGTTAGCTACGCAACCTAAGCAGAACCAGCGAAAAGAAAACGAGAAACATTTTTAGCTTCAGGGAGATCAGGATGCTTGGGAAAAACATCATTTGGTGCTTATGGCTTATGACCAAGTGTCTGAATGCAAAAAATACAGCAGAATGAGGCCAAATTCCCACAGACACACTCCAGAAATTGTGTGATAAGCCTGGGGTCAGTCAAGTGCATATTTATTTGTTTATTTTTTGCATTTTTCTCCCAATTTCCCTCCCAATCTAGTCGCATCCAATTCCCCCATTGTATTACGCTTCCTCTCTATTGATGCAGACCTCCACTCTGACTGAGGAGAGCCGTGACTAACACATGCCCCCTGCGACACGTGTGCAGTAGCCGACCACTTCTTTTCACCTGCACAATGCAGATTCATATGTGGATCAGCTCTGTGTACGGAAATAAGCCAATCGTCGTTCGTGTTGGCACCCAGCCTGCCGGTAGCAGAGCTGAGATTCGAACCGACGAGTTTCTGAAATGGGATGTCTAACAACGGTTGGGTGGCACGGTCACTGGGTTCGATTCCCAGCTGGAGCAATCTGGAGTGTCTGTGTGGGTTTCCTCCGGGAGCTCCGGTTTCCTCCCACAGTCCAAAGACAAGAAGTGAGGTGAACTGGAGAAACAAATTTGTCCATGACTGGTTACATTCATGACAGAACAGGATTCATCAGTTCAAGTTTAAATATCAAACACAAAGTGTGTAAATCATGATGTTAAATCCTAATAAATTATCGACTCATGCTCAGGTGTCCATATACTTTTGGCATACTGACTTTTTAATGTTTAAACAGAACCGTTCCCTTTAACAAACACAGGTCGGTGAATAATAGTGGTGAGACCTTTGGTGGCAGTTACGTCTGTTATATTAATGTCACTGGGGCTGATGAATGTTCAGGATACTGAAAATGCTCAGCCAGTCAGCGCTGGGTCTGTATTTACATCCTCACATCGTACTAATAACCCAACAGCATCATCCTGGAGCTGGGCGTGTCCGAGCGCTGCACCTCTCTGAAGCTGGAAAGAAAAAAAATGACGTTTTTGTAAGTTCCCTCCCGGATGAGACTCTCTGCCCGTCCAGTTCCGTCCGGTCCGCGGTTCAGTCGCTCGGCACCGGGACGACGCAGATGTGCAGGAAGTTGTCCGGATGGCTCAGGTGCTCGCTCAGCCACTGCACGGGCGTCTCCAGGAGCGGCTCGATGCCGTGGATCACCACTTGGTATTTCTTTGGCTCGTCTGATAAAAAGAGAGAGAGAGAAGCCGGGGTAAACGGATGAACTGCGACTGACTTTAACAGGCCTGTCGGTCACGCGAGCGCTCAATCGCCGACTTCTGGAGAAGTGCCTGCGAGACCTCTATCCATCATTCTGTCTAAGAGGCCAATCGGAGGGTTCAAATGGTCACAGGCGACGACTAATGAGCGGCTTCTGCTCCATTGTGGACAGCTTTGACAGAGATGCACAATTAAGGATCTTATTTCAATTAGATTATGATTTTTTTCTTTGCTTTCTTAGTAAACATTTGTTTATTTAGTATAAATAGTAGCACAGATTAACTAAACAGAAATAATAATGATCATCTCGGGCAGATGGAGCGTCTACAATGTCCAGTACAATGAATGTATTTTTCTGCATATCCCAGCTTGTTTGGAAGATGGGGTCAGAGCGCAGGGTCAGCCACTGTACGGCGCCCCTGGAGCTGAAAAGGTCGAGGGCCCAACAGTGGCGGCATGGCAGAGCCAGTATGTGATCCCACAGCCTTCCAACTGGTACACTATAGTTCTACCTACTAGGCTACAACTGTCCCATGTCAGCTTTTTAAAATAAACATTTAATTTTTATTAATTTAACACTATTTCTAATAAACAGAGAATTATTAATCCAATTATTTAAAGGAAAGCTTTTTCTTTTTTTAGAGAGGCACTACTGTGGCGCAGCAGATCTGAACCCGGGTTTGCGTAATTTATTGCAGCACCAATAATAAAAAACTCATTTATTTAATAATTTAACATTAGTCGGCTGGTCAGGCGTCTACACCTACGTAAGTGGCGATGTCTGAGCAGGGTAGGAAGGCTATGGGATGGCCGAACAGCCACTCATTGGTGGTCCCAAGTCTGGAAACTAAAGAGGGGTGCATTAGGTAGCGCATCCAGTGTAAAAACTGTGCCAAATCAGGTACGTGAACCATCTTATTATGTACGCACTGATGAGCCAAAACATCAGGACCACCCGCCTAATATGCTGTCAAAACTTGCCGGGACATGGACTCTACAAGACCTCTAAATGAGTTCTGTAGTACCTAGTACCATGATATCTGGTACCATGTATGGTCCTACAGTGCATCCTGGTGTTGGGCAGCACATTGAGCAGTACTGTCGTCTCACGGCGAGAAGGTCCTGGGTTCGATTCCAAGATGGAGCGGTTAGAGTTTGCATGTTCTCTCCCTGTTTGTGTGGGTTTCCTCCGGGAGCTCCAGTTTCCTCCCACAGTCCAAAGACATGCAAGTGAGATAAACTGGAGATACTACATTGTCTGTGACTGTGTTTGATATTAAACTTGTGAACTGAAGAATCTTGTGTAACCAGTAACGACCTATCCTGTCATGATGGTAACCAAAGTGTGTACAGTGGTTTGGGCAGTGGTTCTAATGTTTTGGCTCTCTGAACGATCACTTTCCGAATTTCTGCTTGGCTCCCATGAATTTCTTCATGAATAGCTCCAGTGTTCGTGCTGGAAAGCGCACATCAGCCACCGTCCTCCCATTATCTCTTTCCTGCTAGCGACTGGCGCTGTGCTCACACTGGAAAGTGGAGGGCAAACGCCGGAGGCGGTAACATTAGCCCGCTGACCTGAGGGACGGAGGTGAGGTTGAGTAAGAGGCTAATGCAGCAGGGGGAGACAGAAACGCCGCCTCAGCCACCGACGTGCTCGCCGTCTGACCTCCTGGTAGCGGTGAACTGAACAGTGATGCGTTACAGCTTGACGCATCTTTCGGGTGACCCTAGTATGGCAGCCGCTCTCCCGAGAGGGCTTCTAATGAGACTTTGAAGTATTTGTGTGGGAATTTGTGCCTATTTAGTCAAATATGATGTTGGAAAAAAGCTTCAATTGATGTTCCGGTTCATTCCAAAGCTGTTCAATGGGGCGGAAGTCAAAGCTTTGGGAATTTAAATGGAGATTCTTTAAATCGAGCTTTTCTTCATGTCTTTATAGAGATTGCTTGGTGCACAGGGGCACAGCTATGCTGGAACTGGAAAGGACCTTCCCTAAACTGTTGCTGTAAAGTTGGAAGCATATAATTCCCTTTATATACTCGACCTGAATAGAAACCTGAATAGAAGTGGTGTCCCAATATTTTCTTTCCATAAAGTGTCTATAAAGTGGACAGTGGTAGCCTAGTGGGTAGAGTTTGGCTATCAATTGAAAGGTTGAGAGTTTGAATCCCAGCTCTGCCATGCAGCCACTGTTGGGCCCTTGAGCCAGGCCCTGAACACTCTCCGCTCCAGAGGCGTCGTATAATGACTGACCCTGCACTCATATACTGTACACGTGTATATGTATATATGACAAATAAGGGCGTTTTATTTTATCCTGGAATTTGTAATTAGATGCTCTGTGTGTTGCTGATAGATCCAGAACTGTGACCCTGATCAGTATGCACTACTATCCTCAGAGCTGTGCAGTCGTGTAGTGTTTGCTAGCCTTAATTAACATCATGCCTGGTAAGCAGACTCTATCAATCAATCCGCGACGCCTTGTAGCTGCGGGCGGGCTTTTAGCGCACGGTTAGGGGTTAACGCCGGGGCGCGGAAAGAGCTGGCGTCACCCTTACAGAAGCCACTCCTCATCCACTCGGGGTGGAGCGCATGTGGCTCTACTGATGGAACCCTGATTCCGAGCACAAAAAAATAAAACAAATGCCCGGACACGTCATAACAGGAGAACGGTTAGCACGGCGGTTCAGCTGAAAGGCCAGCACAGGGGTTAGTGAGACTAAAGCGAAAATAAACAACAAAAAACCATCGCAAATCAAAACCAAAACGATTTCTGGACTGTCCGAGATCAACTTTACAGATACGTGACCTGAAGAGTCGTTAATGACGAGGCTAATAATCTCCAGCTTACTTTAAATATAGATTAATCAATAATCTAATCATGGTGCATATAAAGTCCTGCACTGACCAAAATACAACACGAGCACCGAGAGTAAAAGTCGAATGGGAAGGCTGAGGGCTCCTGTTCTCTAACGGAGGGTGGGTGCATCACCTCAGTCACTCTCGGTATGACACGAGGGGGAATTCACCCACAGTGCAGAAACTAAACGGTCACACAGTGGATCCAGAACTGAGCTCAGACACCCACGGGTTTGCCAAAACACCACACGGTAGCTGACTACACACACGGCTGTTCAGATCACAGGGCCGAGCCTCGGGATCATCGCTTATTCTCCCTCATGATTAGGGGCCTACTGAATTAATCCTACTAAAATTAGCATCCTGGATTGGTCTGGAGCTCTGAGCAGGCAAATGGAGATTCTTTAAATCGAGCTTTTCTTCACGTCTTAATAGAGATTGCTTGGTGCACAGGGGTGCAGTCATTCTGGAACTGGAAAGAGCCTTTCCTAAATTGTTGCTGCAAAAATGGCAGCATAATTCCCTTTATACACATATATTATTACACCTGCTAGAAAAACCTGAATAGAAGTGGTGTCCCAATATTTTTCTTCCATAAAGTGTCTATAAAGTAGACAGTGGGAGCCTAGTGGGTAGAGTTTTCCAAACTCAGTTACCGAGTCATATTTTTAGCAGCTTTACACTTCGACTTCGAATCTTGGACATTTTGACTAAGCGATTGCTAACTGAATTGCCGTAGGATTGCTAGGACACCTTATACTGCAGTTTAACCAGTAAACAGGAGGCACTTGAACGCTACACGAATTAACAACGTTAAATCGCCAAACACAAGCCTTAAAGTTTACAAGAATTTTACAGAGGCTCGTTTCACAGTCCGTTATGGTCCATTTGGCTGAAGGTGGTCCTACAAGGCTGGAGATGATCCATCGAAGCTTCTAAGCTTAGCAGTCTGGAGAAATGAACTGGGCTGGGTGGAAGTAAAGTCTCACTAAGGTGAGTTTCCTTTAGATCAGGGGTTTTTAAACGCTTTTCAAGTGACCCACGTGTCGTCCATGATTTTTACTGAAACCCAGGGAACCTGGGCAATCTGGTCCCACTGTGGTTTACAAGATGTACCGTAGAGCCTCCACATGAGGGTGGCTGATAACGTTCTGGTACAAAATACCCCTGGACTCCTTCAGATATCTTGGAGTCCATGGAGTCTCGGTGGGTCAGAGGTGAAATTATGTTCCGATGTTCAATCAAAGTCATTTTCAGTTATTACAAAACAATGATGCAACTGACTTCTGCATCACCTGCACTGGAAAATGAACAAATCATTCCATTACTATACATCTGACAGCTCTTACAACATCCTAACAGATCCATTACTCAGCGGGGAACAGAACGTTCCCGAAAGAAGACGCTAAAGTCCCGAAATTGCATACGCAATCCTTAGGCACGGTATATGTCTGTTTCTGCCACACTCACTTCTGTCCGGAATCTGTGGGCAGTGACTGTTTCAGCGCAGACCGGCAACTCGATCAGTAAGAGGCTCACGTAGCGTGCAGGACAAGCCCAAACGAAAGAAAGGAACTTGTAGGAAGGTATTTGCACTGTGTACAATGTGTAAATAAACCAAACAGAGGCTATAAATAGAAGCTAGGGTAAAAATTGGAGCAATTTGGGTATAAACAAGCAGGCCATACGGGGATACATTAGGGGGCCGCTCAGTGCATAAGCACGTCACACACGGGGTCTGTCTGAAAGCCTAGTGATCTCTAGGTTTGTCCAGTCACCTCACTTGGGACGTCTGGACTGTGGGAGGAAAACCACACAGACCCCGGGAGAACATGCTCCTGTGAGGAGACAGTGCTACCCACAACAGTCTGAAGTTGTTTTTGTGTAATAAGTCAACAACCAAACGTTCAGCGATAATCAGGTCAGCGGTTATTAAATCATCAGAGATTCGTTTCCACCCACACGTTCCATACATTTTGAAACTGGTAACATTAAAACCGATGAAAGGGTAACACTGGTAGAAGTCAGACTTGACTGGGACCACGTTTCTGCGTATTTAAAAACCCCTCGGCGCGTGGGCGGAGGAAGGTACGGTTTGATCTCCGATTGCACAACACCTGTCAATTGCCTTTTGCGCATCAGTCACTGCAAACGCTGACGGTACTCTAAACCAAAACAGGAAGCCCTGAAAACCAGATGTGAATGGAGGGGGCTGTTGTGGCACGGCTGCTTCATTTACTGTACAGACGGAGGACAGAGTCGAGGACGTGCTCGCACACGGCCGGGTTCTGCCACACATTACAACACGTAATGATGCAAGCGCTGCCTGGTGTTCCACCTGTACTAGCTGGAACATCCATCGGTTCTGCAAAAAGAGTCATGCAACTTGTTTATCGAGCGGTTGGTTCTTGCTTACATACGGAGGAGACATAACAGTACTGAAACTATAAAGTCATGGAGTACAGAGATGAGCTGCAACACAGGCCAGATAATCTGGAAGTGTTTACGTCATGGGTCCTCCTGAATCAATTTACTAAGAAAACATGGTTGTTGTGAAATAAATCATGTTTTGCTTCATCAATATGGGTGTTTATCATTACCGAGATGCACTGGGTTCATAGTTTGTTTTAGCTAAGAGTGAACTGGTTGATTAGAACAACCTGATGTGCATGAATATGAACAATATTTGTGTTAAACACTTAAGTTTTTTGTTAAAATTATTTTATCCAAAGTGACTTACAGTACTGTGACAGTATATTACCTAAGAAATTGAGGGTTAAGGGTCTTGCTCAAGGGCCCAACAGTGGCAACCTGGCAGTGATGGGGCTTGAACCTACAAAAAGTCCCAAAAAGCTTCATGTCTTTAATGTCTTGGACAATTTTATATCTCCAATTCACCTCACTTGCACATCTTTGGACTGTGTGAGGAAACCCACACAGACACTGGGAGAACATGCAAACTCCAAACAGAAAGGAGCCGGACCGCTCCACCTGGGGATCAAACCCAGGAGCTTCTTGCGACAGTGCTACCCAACGAGCCACCCTTTTATTAGGAAAAGCACAACTTTAATTAAAATTAATGTAAACGTTAAAAATAATTGTAAGTAAGGTGAATATTGTAGATGGTCACTTTCATGCTATTGATTGGCTGGACTTCATGTCTAAGATTACAAGCTGAATGAAACAGGCCTTGACTGGAACTGGATAGTAGTCGCAAGTTGGAAGCATCTGTAAAACAGAACTCAGTAATTAATAGGGGTGTCCATATCCTTTTAGACATATAGGGCCTGTCTGCCTATACCTGTGCAGCTGCCTCAGTAGAGAGGATTCTACAGTAATAAGACATCGAACTCATAAGGCAGATTATTTAGACGCTCTACTATTATTTAGACAGCAACAGTTTTCACTTGCTAAGCTAACACATGCTGAGGTGGCACAACCCACTAGTACGCCAGCTAACGTCTCCCTCCGTGTACCGAAAACGGTTAAACTGTCCCTGACAAGCACAAATTTGCAAATAAACGACACTTGTGCACCTTTATATGAATTAAAAATTTGAACTCTGTTAGTTGCTCTGCATTCGTCCAACATGTTTGTAGTTTTTTGTGAGAAAAGTTGTGTCGCACTGAATGCTGGGATTGCCTTCAGCGCTTAGGAAGCATTGGACGCTCCCTCATTATTCAGTCAGATTATTGATCAGAATTAAGGCACCCCAGTAGGAGCATTTTAAGGTATATAAGAACTTAGTCATGCCTACGTCTCAGGAGCGCACATAGGATGACATAAAATGCATCTAGGTTTTCCGACAGACCTATATTTTAGTTTCAGGAGTTTCCTTTGCAGGGAGAATACTACTGTTCCTTTACTGTACCATTTAATAAAAAAATATGTAATTACATAACTGACAATCAATGCCAGTGGATCACATACATAACCAGGGGTGAGCACATTTCAATGTGTGTGCAACCATCCGTCCAAAATTCAGGGGGAAACCCAGTCCCAATCACAGCAATAAAAAGGACATGGTAATACCTGGAACAATTGGGAATAGGATTAAGTGCTTAAATAATCATGGATATGTTTGGAAGTCTGTCAGTGGTAGGATTTAGGCATTTCTAAAGCAAGAAAAGAATCTTTAAAGCAGCATATTTATTTAACAGATAATCATTAAATCCAGATGCTAATAATAAAATCCAAGAGAAAAAGGACTACACACGGCTCCCTAACAGTCCTTTGAGGTTGCTGTTGATGCTCGCAGTGCACTGCGGTCGAGTGCTGCAGAAGCCAAAAGCCAAACATTAAAATCTTCCTGCTCAAGCATGTCCGACACTTTATTCGTTCAGACCGCACTCCTCATTTCTTCACATGTATATCATAAGGCTGAACACTGGGCCGTACGAGGCGAACACAAGCCACAAGTTTCTGAATAAACCTGACTTGTTTATTCCAGTGCTGATTTTCGGGCCGCGATTCTTTCCCGGACTGACCCTTTTCCACTGCGATGGTCTGAGGCGCTGGATGAAACATGCTGAGTTGAGGACTGGAATGTCCCGTCTCTGTTACGCATTACACACGCAGCCTGTGAGATCTGAGAAGAGCCTGGTAAGAACGAGAGCTCGGTAGCACTACAGAGTGCTGATAGGTGGGTGGGCCAGCTGTAGGTTTCCCCACTAGAAGCGTGGGCTGATGTGAAGGTTTGATAGGCGGGGGCTTTTCTGAGCAATTCATTTATTTGAAATAATACCACTGCTGCACCGTTTCTTAGATGGTGGTTTCAAATATTTTTAAAATAAAAAAAAAACTATCGAAATAAAAATCTTTCAATGTTCCAAACTGACTTTCAGAATCTAAAGCGTGGGGATTTCTCATGAGATCGCTTTTCGAAATCTCACAGGCTGAAAAGCGTAGGAGACGAGGCTCTCTGCTGCGTGTCTCGGCCTATCCACTTCAAACTACTTGGCCTCAATGAATAGAGCGCTCTTTTGTGTCTAATGCTAATTAACAGCAACTGTTGATCTTAGCATTGGTGGGCGAAAAGCATTCTTGGCCCCGTCTTGCTTTTCTTTGTGGGAATCCCCGGCTAAATTAGCCCAGCGTGTGTCATCCCTTAGGTTTAAATATATACATGTGTGTGTGTGTGTGTGTGTGTGTGGGCGTATATTATATATAAGGCCCTACTAACAGGAAAATGTGCCTAATTTCACAGACCTCGTTTTTCTTTTACAGCATTCATTAAATTACACTCATACATTTAATGATAGAATAAAAAGAAGCTACACCACACAGCACAGCTATCTTAACGGTCAAATGTAAACCTAAAACAGTCAGCTAAAACAGTCTCAAATACAGCGACCACTGCGACCACCCCCCCATATATTTATACATATATAAATATATATACACGTGTGTGTGTGTGTGTGTGTGCGGAGCTAACAATCCAACAATCCAAAACAGCTTTACATGTAGCCTAAACAGTCTGCTCTGAAGGCTGCGGGATCATGCACAGAAAGAAAGGCTGTGTTTCAATTCGGCACCTCGGGACTTGATGGGGACATATTGATAGCAGCCAAGGTTTGGCTGTAATGAGTAAGCGAGAGTGTGAAAGCAGTAAGCATGGTGTAGAAGTATAAAATGAGTATGCTAGTACTAATCTATTAGTAGTTTTATATTAAGCGTACCATAGGAATGAGTGAGACCCAGGGCACTTGGGTGGTGCAGATCTAATAACCAGCCCAACACTGTGAAAAACAAGATTCCAATCCGGTCCAGCCAGGCACTTTCGAGACAAACAACTAACCAAATCCGGATGGTGAATCACCTCAGTGTTGCTGTGACACAATCCCTACAGTCTGGTCCTAGTGTCCGTCTGAGTGACGGAGGAAAACGGGTCTTTAATGAGTGTTAGGGCTGATCGCTGCGTACATGCTGGTGGAGGAGTGTGCTAGAGTGTGTCCTGGGTGTTTCTAACCAAGGGCTTGTTCCTTCTCATCAAATCCCATCTACAGCCCTCTATCAAAGTCCTCTATCTCCAAATCAGGGAAAGGAAGAAACCCAAACAAAACGCAAAGGAACAAAGTGCCACTTTCACTTGAATGCCACCTCCAGGCCTCCTTTCATACGCAGAGGGAGCGAGTGTGTGCACGAGCGTCTGTGGTGTGGTGTGGCGCGAGTCGCCCCGGACCACCCCCACCTCACCCCACCCGAATACTTTCACGTGTGATTTCAGCACGGCGGACAATAACAGTCAGGAACACAGGACCCGCAGGTGGAAGAACCTGCATGGTGGAGCACATCAGTCTCCAAACTTCCTCTGACGAACGAGCCGCGCCGCTTCTGTTATGGCTGCGATTCTTTTTTCACTCCCTTCTGGTCTCTTTCTTCCTCCACACTATCTTGTTTTTTTTTCTCCCCACTTTCATCCCTTTTTTGTCACGCAAGTGTTTAATCTCTGAGATGGAATCTGATCGGGGTTGTTGAGTAAGAAAAAAAACGTTGACCATCAGACGCGTGTTTAAATGTGATGACCTACCGTCCAGGCTGATGGCAGCAGGGAACATCTCTTTCATCAGGTCTCCGAGAGTGAGCGTGTGGCCCTCTGGAGAAACGGGCCTGAACAGCTTCTGGATGAACGGCCTGTCGCTCAGCGTCTGAAACAGAGACGGAAACAGGAGGCTGTGAGGTGGAGCAGCGTTGTGCTGGGGGCGGCATGGTGGCTCGGTGGGTAGCCATGTCACCTCACAGCAAGAAGGTCCTGGGTGCATAACTGTGTTTGATATTAAATCCTAATAAATAAATAAATATAGCACTGGGGAATAAGACAAGACTTTCTATGAAATAATACATGGACTAATTAGTGTATCAAAAGTAGTAATACATTATTTATTACTAAGTTATAAAATGTATTAAATAAATAAGTTTTCATTGAAGGAAACCCAAAAGCATATTTATTATCTCTGCCTTTTTCTGGTGACTATGCCTTGCTCAATGCTGCTACACTTGAATAAACTAGGGTGGGTTTTATGGAGCGTCATAAAAAAGTATTTCCCCTGTCCTGTCCTGATTTTCTCCTTTTATTAGGGGTGTTGGTCATTAACCGATAAGCAGTCATCGTTTGATTAATGCTGTTGCTTAAAAGGTCATTTTAATTCATTTCCAACAGCTGATGGTTGATTGGTCGTTGAACAATCCTTATTCTTTATGGTGGGTGTGTTCTCCTCAGCTCTGCTCTAAACTCCATTTTTCAGTTATCTATTTATTCTAGGGCTGTCAAACGATTAAAATTTTTAATCGCGATTAATCTCAGAATTTCATATAGTTAATCGCGATTAATCGCATTAAAAAAAATCTGTGTAAATGTTATAGAAAACAAGGATTTTTAAGTGAAATGTTACAATTACAATGGTGAACACATTTTATGCTAAATGTACTGATGTTAAAAACTGCTGGGACAAGAGAAAACTGTAAGGGAGTTTTATTCACTCACATACTAGGCAGTAAATGTCAGATTGTAGGTTAGAATTTCTCCATCAGCAAACATTGTAGATCAGCGGTGCTTTAGGTGGGATAAGGCGTAGTTATTGTATCAGACTTGTCTGTGGTTGTATCGTGACGATGGTTTGATGGACGTTTCTACACGAAGTGAGTGTGTTTTGACCCTTTGGGGCTTCCATAGTTCATGAACTAACGTGCTCGACTCAGCTTTCCGGTATTCGGTACAGAAGAAGTTAATTAAGTGTAATAAAGTGTTCTGCTCCCGACAACTTGTAAATATAGCGTGTATTTATTTCTTTATTATGCAAGTGCATCACTACCACGATCGGTTACATTATGTTAACAAACCGCAAATGAAAAACGGTGGCAAGTCCGACATTAAAACGTTTGTTCTACCAGTCAAGTGTCAACATGAACTAGAATTTGCGTTAATGGCACTAATTTTTTTAATCGCGTTAAATTGAGAATGCGTTAATGCGTTATTATCGCGTTAACTTCGACAGCCCTAATTTATTCATTTATTTTTAAGGAAATATCCTTATTTTTAGGATTTCAACGTCATGTTTTACACTTTGGTCACATTCATAACACGAACGTTAGTTACTGCTTACACAAGATTCATCATGTCACAAGTTTTTAATGTCAAACACAGTCATGGATGATTTGGTATCTCCAGTTCACCTCACTTGTACGTCTTTGTACTATGGGAGGAAACCGGAGCTCCCGGAGGAAACCCACACAGACACGGGGAGAACATGCACACAGAAGGGACCCAGATCGCTCCACCTGGGAATCGAACCCAGGACCTTCTTGCTGTGAGGCGACACTATAGAAAAATTCTCATGTTCATTTCATTTCGTTTTAGAACCAGCTTTCCCGGTCAGGATTGCGGTGGGTTCAGTTCCCCCCAGAATTACTGGGCACAATGCAGTAACACACCCTGGACAGGATGCATATAGCCAACTAGTTGCTAAATAACCGTACTGGTTTGGAGTTCAGTAAAGATGCAACATGAAGCTCTAAGTTCTCTGGAAAGTCTTGGGCGAACGATGATTGACTACTTGTGGATTTCTAACCGCTCAGCGGTGCCAAATCTGCCTCTGGCCGCTTGCTGAGCGAGAAGCCGGGGATCCCCGCATCATCATGACCGGGCGTGTGCTCTATAATGTTGTGCTAGCACTCTGTAATGACTAAACACTCATGACTAACATGAAGGAAACATTGTTTTGAGTCCAGTTCTGGTGTACCACTGCTGCTGGGATGCTGGGAGGATCTTCCTTGGAAAAGCAAAAACATTTTTGCACAACTGGAGGAATGGTTTCATCGTTGATGTTGAAAATGCGACCTCTGCTGGCTGGTCACTGATTTTCAGACGGCAGTGCGGGACTCTGTACGTGATCCGGCTCTCTAAGAGACTGCAGGAGACTGCAGAGGTGAAGGGCACAATTTGGGGAACTTGGCATAAATAAATAAAAACTTATGTGATTTGGCCCCCAGTCAAGGGTGTTTCCTACTAGTTTAGGGAAGGAAATTTTCTGTTCCAGCATGACTGTGTCCCTGTGCACAAAGCAAGTTCTTTAAAGACATGAATAGAAGCTCCAGTGACCTGCACAGAGCCCTGACCTCTTGCCCAGATATAGAAATGCTCTGTCAGGGCACTGAACGAGCACAAATCCCCACAGACATACTTCTAAATCTTGTGAGAAGCCTTCTCAGAAGACTGCCTGTTCTCAAAGCTGCACAGATCACACAAAGGTCACTATTTTAATACCATTTGTTTTGAAATGGGGCATCCAACAAGCTCATGGTAGGGTGTCCAAATACTTTTGGCTATAACAAGTCCTCAGTGAGTGTACAAGTACATGTAAACTTCTAAGATCTACTGTAAGTAAAACAGCATTAATAACCAGCAAACTAAACCTTAAAAACAAAGATCTTAAGACTTGATAACTTGGTGTTGAAAGATTTGCATAAAACTGTCGACTGTCGGGGAGCGGAAACATTTTTATGTCGACTTGTTTCGGTTACAGAAAATTAATTAATAAGGTAAATAGTTTGTCAGGTGATGAGCGGTCTGCAGATTTGCATTAAAACCATCACATTTTATTAAACAGAAAAGCCAACCGGATATAAACAGTTTTGCTCTTTTATTGCCAAGGTGTCGAGTGCTGGACGAGCTCCAGCGTTTAGCACGGTCTCACACCGCGTCAGCGGGCGCCGATATCAAACAGAAGTCTGGCTGAAAATCAACGCCAACATCGTGAAACGGTGTAAAAAGGAAACCGGTGACATGCTCGGCTCATGTGCTGCGGCTGTAACATAAACCTCGGCGCTCCAGGAAGGGAAGGTGGCTCAGGATGCGTCGCTGCCCGATCGCCTTACCAGAAAAGCTGACTCACGGCGCAGCTGAGCGGCAACTTGCGTGTGATTAGCTCCGGGCTCTGAGCGGAGAGAGTGCGAGAAGCGACAGCTACTTCGATGCATTTTTAAACTCCTGCATTAATTATTGAGGTCGAGGCCGGTGTGGAGGGTCATTAATACTTATGAGAAGCGCGAGACACCGTGGCTGCTGACACTTTCTTTTCATTTCGGGTGACACTCAAGCTGCCGGCAGGTGACGCGGCCAAGCAAGCATCGTTAGCCTTACTCAAATATTAAAAATATCTACGTTCACTGGTTGTTTTATTAGAATCGCCATACTGATACCGGGCGGGTCCTCCTTTTGCTCTTAGAATGACGTTCCTTTGTGATTTTGATCAATGTTGAAGACTGCAGATTCGTCAGTTGAACATTCATTCATTCATTCATTTTCTTAACTGCTTTATCCAATCAGGGTCACGGGGGGTGCTGGAGCCTAGGGCTGGGCGATATGGATCAAAAATAATATCTCGATATATTTTAGCTGAATGGCGATAAACAATATATATCTCGATATTTTTTCATCCCATAAGGTAATAACAAAAAGACACTTCGGCGACGAAGCTACATGTTCCAAATTTTTTACAGGCACTTTTATTAATATTCATGCTGGGAAAGCTTCTCACAAGAACTATTTTTCCTTAAGAAAAAAAATAACTATTGTAAGAAAAAGTTTGTAGTTTTCTAACGTCTCACCTGTCGTGTAATGTGAATTACAAATATATTGTCTGGCCCTTTAAGAATGTTAAGTGTACTATAGGGCGCAGGGAGCGAGTGTGTAGGGAAGATAACAGAAATGGACCGTTTCCGGCTGCGCTTGTGTGTGCTTGTGTGAGCTTGCGTGTTTTGCACTGAGCTTGTGTGACATTAAAAGTAGCGTTCTCGTTAAACCCCCCTCACGTTTGGACTTTATACATTATTTTACATCAGTCGCCACAACATTAACATTTACATTAATATTTTCTTTTACTGTATAGAACTCAGTTCTGTAATTCAGGCAGAACTAATCGTTCATGTTAGTGTAAATATTACAAAATATAATGCATTTTAATCAGCGTTCTGCTTCATGCACTTTATCGTTATTTAACAGCTTTATTTGTTGTTTAATTGCTGTTTGCTCCTTGTTTACTGCAGAGTTAGTTCATGCAATTTTATAAATTTTTGGATGTTTATTGGCCGAGAACAAGAAATACTATAATAGAAGATAAATAAATAAATGAGTCTCGGACGTCGGGATATCCTCCAGTATAAACTAACGTGCAGGTCAGCCCGTGCATGCGCTTGTATGTTTATATTGGTTTTTGAAACGAATAACGACTCGTTTTCTTGTTTTTCAACTTTGGGATTCGAAGTGAAAAACGAAAGGTACACGGAGCTCGAAGATTTTGTCTGGACTTGTTTTCGGCATTCTCTACAGAATACATTATTCGGCTGCTCATCTGACACTGAATCCGAACCATCTCCAAATAACAGCCATTATTTTTCTTTTTACTAAGCAGCTCCTCTTCGATAGCTGCCGTCACGTCTTTATCCGTCTCCATGCTATCGCTGCTTGCAGGACTTACTGGTGAAGCGGTGGGGAGGGGCGAGTTGTGTTCAGTGAGGGAGAGGGGCGGGGCAGGTGAACATGTGCAGAGACAAACTGGGAGAAGAGAAAGTCGAACTGTCAGATCTAATTGGAACGCAATATCTATATCGATATATGCGATATTGTCTTATATCGCGTATGAAAATATATCGATATATTATAAAATCTCGATATATCGCCCAGCCCTACTGGAGCCTATCCCAGCTTTTCAAGGGCGCAAGGCACACAGTAACACCCTGGACGGGATGCCAGTCTATCACAGGACAGACACACATACACACACACATTCACCTATAGGGCAATTCAGTGTCTCCAATTAACCTGACTGCATGTTTTTGGACTGTGGGAGGAAACCAGAGCTCCCGGAGGAAACCCACGCAGACACGGGGAGAACATGCAAACTCCACACAGAAAGGACCCGGACCGCCCCGCCTGATTCACGTGATTTTCAGAGCTGTGAATTAGGTTGGGCCTTAGTAATAAGCTGGTAAATGGTAGCCATTAGGCACATGATCATCAAAAATTGGTATTTAGGGGCACAATGTGTGCCAAGAAAACATTTACCATTACACCACAACCAGCAGCCTGAACTGTTTGCAAATCAAACCAAAGCAACATCTTCTAATCGTCGATTGTTTAGCTTTGGTTGTTTAGTTGTAGCCTCAGATTCCTGTTCTTGGGGTTTGGGGGGGGGGATTATTTAGGTTAATCACACTAGTCCTGGTAAGACAAGTCAACTTTTTAGACTGTGCACCTCCCATCCTTAATACACCATGCCCTGAATCGACTCCGTCCAGCTTACATAACATAACTAATGGCTTGATTAGTCACGTTCTCATAAAGCATGTATATAAACCTTAATGAGCCCAAACGCATTAGTCAAGGTGAACTACGCGTGACTCATGGCTAATTAACACCGAGTTAAACTCTGCCGTTCATGAGTGATGGACTTTTAATTCCAGAAGTTAGATCCTACAGCTTAGAGCCAACTCCCAACAATACAATCTTGTCTCTCCGTCCCTGCACCTCCAGTTATTCCTGATAGCGTAAGTGCTGTCATTCTCAGTCTGCTAAATACAGTTGAGCAAGAGTCTAAAAGCACACAGGCTGTACAAAGCCTTCTTGTATGGGTTCCATCGGTCGTAAATTACTGGATTTAGGAGAGGTACAGCAAATGTTCTCGACCGTTTTGATCATGGGCCTCACCTACGCGTTCAGGCTCGAATCCAAAATATTGTTTATGTAATTTTTCTAATGCTGAGGCGACACCTAAGATACACTACATTTACTTTACATTTACAGCATTTAGCAGCCACTTTTATCCAAAGAGATTTATAATAATCCAATATATAATACATGCATTAATTCATTCACTTTCTTATCCACTTATCCAGTTAGGAGTCATGGGGGGGGGCAGCTTTTCAATGGGCGCAGACAGGGCAGACACACACACACACACCTATAAGGCAATTCAGTGTCTCCAATTAACCTGTCTGCATGTTTTTGGACTGTGGGAGGAAACCGGAGCACCCGGAGTAAACCCACGCAGACACGGGGAGAACATGCAAACCACACAGAAAGAACCCGGACCGCCACGCTTGGGCATCGAACCCAGGACCTTTTTGCTGTGAGGCGACAGTGCTACCCACTAAGCCACCGTGCCACCCTAAACATCTTTGCAAACTAAGTATATGCAAAATTATTTATTTTAATAATTTCATTTTCATATATTGAGACTTTTGAAACAAATAAAAGTCTGAATGCTGCTACTACTACTGCTGCATTACTGTAAAACAGTCTAGTCTTCAGTAAGTGCCTGAATAAAGTCCTGTATTTTTTCTACAGTGACTCAAGCGGAGTTAAACCTGAACCAGATGTTCGAAGACAACCAGCTTCCCAGATAGATCAGTGTATTCCCGCACTATCAATAAATTCTTTTATTGATGGATTATTAAACACAGATTCAGCCAAGAGCGTTCAAACACTCCACAACACTGACAACCACCCCATCTACTGCTCAAACCTATACTGCAGCAGCTAGGTTCTGCAGGTCAGAAGTTTTTATTTGTGGTTAACCCTTTAATTGGTTGTTGTTGGTATCGTCCCAAGAAACTAAGAAATGCAAAGAAATAATTTTTTAAACATTATTTTCTTGGTTAGACCATTAAAGGGTTCCTGAAATTGTCCAGTACCTGGTATATTCTGAAGGGAACGTAGCGAAAGCCGCCCTCGTCGGTTGGATATTCCATCAGCTTGCGGTTCATGGCCCAGAATTGGTCGAATTTATCTATAAAATAATTAGATGTAGTTATTAATATCCACAATGGCACTGACACAAAGCTTAACACAAGTCATATGCGCTTGTCAAGCACCGAGTTTTTATTGTAGATCTAATGTGTGATGTCCAAAGTGTTGCTTATTCCGGTTTAGGCTATTTACCGTTCTGCAGACCCATCCACAGCTGCTTGTGATCTTTTTTCTGCATGTCATTAATGACCTGGCTCTTGTGCTTGAGTGCATCTGCTTCCTTAATGCTGGACATAAAATGAGCCTCAATTACAGTGCTGGAGGAGCAGTGGAGCAAGTCACGGTCAGGAAAAGTCTGGAAAATAAATAGATCCATGTTCGACCGTGTTAGCATGTTTTATAACTAATAAGAATAGCAAATAATACCCTGGTGAACTGTTACCTTAAAGTGCACAGTGATGCTCCAGGGGAGAGCAGTATTTGAGGCATGTAGATCAAACAACACACCGATTGGATAGTGCCTGCAAAACAGAACACAATGATGCTCCAGCAGTACTTTCTGGTGCGTCATTACCGGCCTGTACTGCCACCTTGTGGTACATTAGTGAAAGTGTTCATGTAATAGGTAAGAACCTACACTAAAAAGCAAGCTTGTTGGACATTTTTAAAATTGATTTTTATCAACAATTTTATCCTGGTCAGGGTCGCGGCAGGCCCGGTTACAAAGATAAATAAATGTTAAATAAATAATATCTAGCTAGTTAGTGTAAACATTTATAATTTTTGGCATTTAGCAGACACGTTATCCAAGCGACTTACAGTAGTGACAGTATACAGTCTAAGTAATTGAGGGTTAAGGGCCTTGATCAAGGGCCCAACAGTGGCAGTGGTGGGGCTTAAACTAGTGACCTTTTGATTACTAGTCCTGTACCTTAACTGCTAGTCTACAACTGCCCTGATATTTATATATATATATAAATAAGAGAGAGAGAGAGAGAGAGAGAGAGAATGAGAGAATGAGAAAGAGAGAGAGAGAGAGAGAGAGAGAGAGAGAGAGAGAGAGAGAGAGAGAGAGAGAGAGAGAGAGAGAGAGAGAGAGAGAGAGAGAGGTAATTATCTACCATTTAAGAGGCGTCCCTTCATACTCAAACCATATCTCTTCTACATCCTCTTGCTTCACGACTTTCAGAAAGTGCTTCTTAACCTTGTCGGTCACTAGTGTCAGATAACTGACCCTCGGAAGGAGCAACTACAGAAATAGAAACAGGAAATGATCAAATTTTAAAATCATATCAGCTAAAAGAAAAGTGTTTGCTCATTCCTGCTTTCTTTGTACATCTATCAGACATCACGGATTCACTTCTTTAAACTACACATAAAGATAATTAAAGTAAAAATACAGTTTTAAATGCCCTATTAGTTACCTAAACAAATTAACAGTAAATATAGCAAATTACAACAAATTTCACTAGACATCCTCATTCCTTTTGTTTATTTATTTTTTATAATGCCATGTTTGCACAGAGGCAGTTTGTCACAGCATTGTAAACTTGATTTAGAGTTTGATTTATCAAATGGCAATATGTTCTCCACAATATACCAGTCAATTAACAAAATACATTGAATAAAAACTAGCAACTAAATTTATTTTATGTGTTTATAAACATAACTTACAGCATTTAACTTAAAGCATATTATAAATATAATGTTCATACATAAAACGGTTCTGCCTCTCTTTCCGTGAGCTCGTCTGGATGAAGCGTGAAGGACGCCGGTATCCGGCCGAACCACACGTCCCGGAGTATGTCCTTGTCATCTGCCATTGTCACGGCTCTCCAGATGACACATATGACACTTTCAGGTTTAACCTGTTTAAAAAATATAAGTGGTGGTGACTTGAGGAAATGAAGGAAGATAAAACACTTTTATTATGTGATCTCATGGTCATCATACAAGAGTGCCTGTGGAAATGTGTCCAGTCAAAAAAGTATTTGTATGGTCAAGTACTGATGTTGGATGAAAAGGCCTGGCCTGCAACTGATGTTTAATGGGTTTAGGGCTTTACGTATCTTGTCCAATTAGCCTGTGGTTATGTATCCAGATACTTTTAGGATAGAATGCTTTTCTGACCCAGAAAAAAAATTATTTTATGACTACTAAGAAGAGCCGAAAAAAATGGAGACGACTACTGAAAATTCTTTTTTTGTATTCTAAAATGGTATAAAATCAGTTTATTTATTTATTAGGATTTTAACATCATGTTTTACACACTTTGGTTACATTCATGACAGGACAGGTAGTTAGTTGCTACACAAAATTCATCAGGTCAAGTTTTTATTGTCAAAAACAGTCATGGACAATTTTTGTGTCTTGTCATTGGACTGTGGGAGGAAACCGGAGCTCCCGGAAGAAACCCACGCAGACACAGGGAGAACATGCAAACTCCACACAGAAAGGGGATTGCATAGCATAAACTCCACACATTTGTACAAAATGTGGATGATCCATGCTCTCCCAGCATGATTTTACAACATACCAAAGAACATTGTGATGTTACTGAATACTTTGCTTTCTCTATCTTCAAGTGTCCTGATAAATGTTGGGTTTAGGAGAATGACTGGAGGAAGGACCATGACCTCGAACACTTCGTGATCTTATTTGGTCTTTAAGTAGCTGTTGCAAAGCTTTTAGATGTGTTAAATTGTATATAAGGCTCATACACAAGTTTATAATACTTCTACTAGTATTGCTAACGACTAACACAATATTAGACTCGTGACACTCATTAACTTCTGTTAGAAAAAAATAATAACAATAATAATACTCGAGTGTAAAACGTACTAAACTATAGTTACTAACATTAGCTAGCAACCAAACTGTACACAGGTGTCTAAGCTAAAAACTAAGCTAACATATTAGCATTGTGCTCTTACCTCACTCGGTATTCGCTGATGTAACTTCTCAAGCAACTCAAGAAAACAAGCGAAATGTATTTATTTACTCGATAAAAACCATTAAAATATATCAAAAAGAGCTCATAGTTTTAATTCTGCGATTTAACCAAGCCGAGGAAAAACAACGTTAGCTAGCTGTCGGACATGATCAGCGAAATAACAGTTGCGCTGTATCCTGAATCAGTAAACATTTACTACCTAGACACCCTACCTAGTGGACTACACACTGGAACTTTCGCTTAATGTAGTGCACTATAAACCTCTGAGGAGCTATTCTGGACTAAACCTGGGTTTTACTTTGTTCTTCGTTACTACAGTTTCAGTAGAGCATGTATAAACACCGCCACCCAGAAAAGCTGCACAGAGTAAACAAGTACATGTATTTAAACACTTATTTATGCAACTCCAGCCCAGGTAGTCACTTTCGAGATGTATATTCTAAGCATAATACATATAATAAATAAATAACGAGTTATGATAGGAATTTAAACATGTTCTCTGTACAAACTGTACAAACAAAAATCAAGTAAACAAACAATGATAGAAAACTCTTGAATAGAAAAACCTACAAAATCCACAGCAAACACCTTATCCATCCCTGGTAGAATTGATTTAATAATTCACAAGTAAAAGTTCAGGTAACAACAAATTGTCCCTGAAGAGGTGCACCATACTATAAGGGGTGTTGGTGATAATGCAAAACTGGAATCTGCTTAAAAAGATCAGTCAAGTGAAAATCAACCACTATTTATGTGTGTGTGATTAATATACTATACTCATACACATGCGTATGCATGTTGATGTATTTATAGATATGACTATACTGGCCCAATTTATGATGCAATACTCACCACTCCATCACTTTACTATTTGTACCATACACTGTATACCTCTTTTTTTTATCTCTTTTTATGTGTTTCCTTTCTGTTTTGTTGCTTTTCGGATAAGCCACCATTACCATTTACCTTACCGGCTCAGTCAATGCAGAGCAAAGACTCAGCACTGCGTTGCTGTACACACACACTAATAAAGAGTTGAGTTCGGGTGATGTAAATGCACGGTAATGAGCGCAGTGATCCATGGGAAATGTAGTTCATTTAGAACTACAGCGCATCGCTTTGAGCTTCCAGCAGTCACCTAAGATGAGATTCAGAATGACCTGAAAGCAGCAGGAACAACAATAACACAGAGCACAATAAATAGACAATCTCTGTTTAAAGACTGTTGCTGTTCCAAACAGTTCATGTTATATTATTGCAGTAATAGTTCTCACATTTAAAATTTTTGGTTTACATAATTTATTTATTTTTATTTATTTATTCGACCCTGATCAATAAATTTTTTTATACTGGATCAATAATAAAAAATAGATAAATGAATAAACTTTTTTCGTTACGTAAAATCCACTAGATGTCTCTGTAGGCTTATAATAAAAGTCAACTGTATCCATGTAGAAGTTTCTTCTCTTGAGAACTTAACCATCAAACCCACTAAGCACAAACACATGTGAACATTTGTACAGGCAGTTCCAAAATTACTGGTACCCATAGTAAGGAAAAAAGGTAATAAAGAGTGTCTTTGTGTTTAATTTGTGCACTCTCACACTAAACAAATGATTAAAATGTAACCATTCATTTAAGTCTATTTATTTAAAGAAAATATTTGCCAGTGTTTCCCAGTGTGAAAGAAAAAGGAATACTGGTAAGAACCATGGAACAGAGATTAGATTTACCAACTAAGATTGGGGCAAATGTTCACCTTTCACCGAAGGCCAGACTTAAACCCCATCAAACATCTGCATAGAGACCTAAAGGTGGCAGTTCACAGACAGTCACCATCCAATCTGATGAGCTTGAAAGAATCTGGCATGGTAAAGGGAAAAACTGCCCAATTCCAAGTGTGCAAAGTTTGTAGAGACGTATCCAAAAAGCCATGCAGCTGAAATGAGCAAATTAGTGCTTTTTATTTAATTCTCTGATCATTTATTTCAAGTAACTAGGGGTTAAGGTTCTTACTCAAAGGTCTAACAGTAGCAATCTGACAGGGGTGTGGCTGAAACCAGTGACCTTCTGATTGCTGGTCCAGTATCTCAAATGCTGAACTACCACTGCAAAGACAAGACTTCAGAGTTTGAAGTGAAGCCATCAAACCCAATGAGCACTTTTGGGATGAACTGGAACCTGGGTATGTGTACAAAATTCTGGTAGTTTTATTATTAGTGCATTTCCACTCATCACCCATAGATGTCTCCTCAGACTTGTAATAAAACCAACTCAGCGTTGAGCATTAAGCTTAGCTCTGTGTGTGTGGAGCATCATACATTTAATTGATTTTTTAAATAATAAAAAGGACACGTATACGACGACAGTTTTGTGATTTGAATTGTTTTCTCTCTTTTTTTTTGAAAAACAAAAGTTTTGGTCTTAAATAAATCGAGTTCTTCATTGTATTTTGAAATTGTTTTGTTGTAATCCAATGTAATCCAATAACCACCACAACAAACAGGGTTTTTCACAAATTTAAAGCTGCTGGAACATGACTGACCAAAGTCAGTCATTAAAAAAGAAGCTGCTGCTTCGGCATTTGTTATTTATTTACTTATTGTTAATATGATCAGCCAAAAATAAATAAATCAAGCCTTAAGGTGGTGGCTTGGACTTAATATAGAAAATATATCAAATGCCATTGATCCAGTTTCCTCAACAACAACAACAACAAATTAATCACCACCAATCACATCCAATCACAGCTCTTCCCCTTTAAGTTCATCTTCTCCAGCTCTTCAGCTCTGAAAAAAACACTGTGAACTTTTGTCCATCCCTCCAAATCTCATCTGTCTGCTCACTTATCTACCCTCCCAGTGCTAGTAATTCCAAATATCAGAAACATACAGGGAAATCCTAGTGCTGGCGAGCTACTCTGGAATGTGCAGATCCCATCTATCCACTCCGGAGCCATCAGGATCGCTGTTACGCAATCGTTCCTAGATCTGCGCCAACCTGAAGTGTCTGCGAGGCCTGGAAATATCATGTCAACATCTGAGCGAGCCTTTTGAAATCTCTCAATTAACTTTATTTAACCAGGCAGGGACAGAGGCTTTTTATTAGGATTACAGGCACCACGGACGGAGCAAAACAAAGCTGCTGACGTCACTCTTTTTAGATTACGAGGCTTCCTATAGACTCTGATACTTAAACATGTGAAAGCAATATGCTAGCTTTCGGGCTGTAGCGTTATGTCATGTCTGTGTCTGGGTTTGCTGGGTCTACATCCACATTTATATCTGGGTCTGGGTTCTTTCTTCCTTCTCTAATGATTCTACAGTACAGTTTTGGTCACTATTTTTTGCTCTGTGTTGCAAAGGGAACTTGTAGCTTAGAGGTTAATGTACTAGACTAGTAACCGAAAGGCTGCTTGTTCCAGCCCCACCACTGTTGGGCCCTGAGCAAGGCCCTTAACCCTCAATTGCTCAGACAATATACTGTCACAGTACGCTTTGGATAAAAACGTCCGCTAAATGCCGAAAATGTAAATGCTACAGAAGGCAATTTTGGTGCCACACAGCAACATGGATCCTGGATTCTGAAGTGTCCTAATTGTTCATAGCATCCTTGTTTTTATGCAGCTGGGTTACTGACCCAATGCCCAACACCAGCATTGGCAGAGTTTGCCACCAAACTAGCATTAAACTCAACCAGTCATGTGCATTCATAGCAGGACTCAAGAAGTATATGAGCAAATCACAAGAACCAAAATGCAGCTTTAAGAGTGAGGATGAGCTCATGGTTTGACCAGTGACCCGTCCGCCCTGCCACTCAGCCCAGCATCTCCGAAAACAAAGGCCCGCCAGAACGTGCCGATCAATATCCGAGATGCCTAATGTTCCTCGCTGTTGTTTTTCAGCCTGCTGCTTTTAAAGCCTGTAATGCATGTCACCTGGGCATTCTTGAACATAACAGGGCCATGAGAGGAGCTCAGCGGAGCATATTTATTCAGACGCTCAGAGCTGGAGAACAGGTACGGCCATAGCCGCATCCATTTCAGGATGCTTTTGCGGTTTGGCCCGGTCAACACTGCTGAGTAGCTCACTTCCTTTCAGATTCTCCTCACTACTTCACATTGAATGTCTCATTGACCCGTTCTAACTCGTTTGATAGCAATCTAGTTGTAAAATGTACTTAAAAACGCTCATCTTCTCAATATAAAGATGTTTATGGAAAGAAACATAAAAACTCAGTACAGTCAGTACAGAGACGTGGGTCGGGGGGATCTGTGTTTGCTCATTGATGTCTGTGTGGGTTTCGTCTTTGTAATCTGGTTTCTCTTTACCTTTAAAAAAACAAGTAGGGGCACCCCCGTCGGAGGGAGTGTGTGTCAGGTGAATCTACACCCTTCTTGGATGCCAGCAGTGGACTGGCTATGCTAAAAATTGGGATGGAAAAGGGGGTAAAATGCATCGGCTGTTGATGAAGGCTTAAACTTGGGACTTTAACTAATATTTCGACGGTGGTGAGAGTGCAACCCAAATGCTAAATCAAATAATTGTATGATAATTATATTTTAGTGGCGTTATCAGTGCTTGGGGGAACAATTCGAAGGTTGCTTGAGTGTTTGCCATGTGAAGAAGTATAGAAATAACAATTAGACTCCGTCTTTTGTCATGCAGATAAAAGAATTACTTTCAAACTCATTATTTAATCCACCTAAAGAGAAACTCAGCACTTTAAAAGATCACCGATCATGCAGTTCCAGCAGTTTGCAGCCTGCAGCCTGCGAGAAACTTTCCAGAGCTTAAAAACTGATACGGTTTTGTCCTGACCACACACCTACGCATTAAAAGCCCAGGCTTCTGTTGACTTTCGTTCTGAATGTGCAGCACGCAGAATGAAAACTGTTGGGATTTACAGAATATAAAACAAAATATCCGGGCTGTGGTCAGAGTAGGAAATTCCTCCGTGTTTACTGCGCCGCAAACTGCGGAGGCGCTTCCTTGTAGGCCTGCTGTGATTTGTAAGAAACCTGTATAGTATAGCAAAATGATGGTTGAGAATCCTGGTGCATCCTGGTTAGTGTCACGATCGGGCAGTATTACAGAATGGACAGTGTGCCAGTCTGTTACAAGGTTTACTTACTCAATCACACCTTGAGCACATTACACCCCTTAACATATATACCTTCTGCATGATTTGGGAGGTGGGAGGACACCATGCAGATCCAGGAAGCTTTACAAGTAAGTTTTTAAGTTCCAAAATCAGCACCTTACATTTTGAGTGCAGTTTGTTACTACTTACCTGGACAAAGTAAAGTCAGTAACAAAGACGTCTTCTTGCATGGCACACCCTTTAAACACATGGCAATGTAAAGCTTGCTTGGCTTTGGACAAAGCGTAAATTTTTTGGTGTTTTTTCTGACCATCATCTGACCATCAGTACAGATTTCCTTTTAGCATTGTGACCATCTACAAAGAGAGTCTACAGTCAAACTTGCCCTTTTTGAACGGGCACAGAGAAGTCACCAGCTGTAGCCAATCCTAATTACTAACAAAGATAAAGCTGCCCGTCGTACAAAGTGAAAAGAAACTCTAGAACTTTTTACAGCAGCGTTCACGCCGAGCTATCGAGTCGGTCTCTGGCCAGTCTTGGCGGTAAATAAGCTCAGGTTCTTTAATTGAAGCAGCGTTCCAGGGTGCCGGCGAGGTCTCTCCGTTTCTCCGTCTGTCCATTAGAGGAAGTGTTGAGTGTATTTTGTCAGTATGATTGACAGGCAGAAGAGAATAAAGGGTCATTACTCCAGCTCGCCCGCCTCCCTGCCCGGTAATCAATAAGCAGGCCTCATTAGAATGAATAGATGGACACTGGCTTCACTCCTCCGTCCGTCCCGGAGGAAATGAGGTAAGGAGTGAGCGGCGTGGACGGTTGAAAAGCTCCTGGAGTGGTACGGGGCTGAGCGTCACTCGGTCTTCCGCGCCTGATGGTACGCGGTCGACCCGTGGCTGCCCCGTGGCTGCTTTTAAACCATTAAGGAGAAGCCTGCTGTAATCAAGCACTCCTGTGAAATAGAGACAAGGGTTTTAGAATACATGTATATGTGAAGTCACATATGCACACGTCCAGTACCATGAGATTCTTTACTTCAGTTGTTTGGAGGCTGGGGTTATATGACGCCCCTAGAGATGAGAGGGTTAAAGGCCTTACATTTACAATAGCAGCATTTAGTAGACACTTTTAGCCAAAGCGACTTATAACTATGACTGCATTCAATTCAAGCAATTAAGGGTTCAACAGGGGCAACTTAGCGGTAGTGGTAGACTTGAACCAGCAACCTTGTGATTCCTAGTCCCAGGACCTTAACTGTTGAGCTCACACCACTCTTGCTCAAAGTTCTAACAGTGGCTGCTTGGTAATTCCAGGATTCAAACCCTCAACCCTCCAACTGATAATCCAGAGCCTTAACTAATATTTAAGGACTTAATTGTTGTCCCATCCAACCATCCATCCATCCATCCAACCATCCAACCATCCATCCATCCATCCAACCATCCATCCATCCAGCCATCCATCCAACCATCCATCCATCCATCCAACCATCCATCCATCCAACCATCCATCCATCCATCCATCCAACCATCCATCCATCCATCCATCCAACCATCCATCCATCCAACCATCCATCCAACCAACCATCCATCCATCCATCCAACCATCCATCCATCCATCCATCCATCCATTCATGTATTCATCCATCCATCCATTCATTTATTCATCCATCCATCCATCCATTCTAAGCATCTGCTGCCTCACAGTAGATTCCTCATATATAGTCTCCAGTTTGGCTTTCCACTGGATATTCCGGTTGTCTCACATAATCAAAACATGCAGCAGGTGGACTATCCACTCCAAACTGCTTCTAGGTGTGGGTTGCCCTTTGATAGTCTGATGCCCTTTCTAAGTGCCACTCCTGTCTTTGGAAATACAATTACATTTACAAATACATTTTTGATTGATAGCGAATAGCGAGCATTTAGCAATAGTGAGTCATGCTAACCAGACCATACGGCGTAACCATGCAGCTTAGCCTTTACTGTTAGCCACTGTAAAATGTAGTTTGATTCTTTTTCATTGTGCCCTGAACTCTTTCCATTAACCGACACGGAGCAGAATGCTAACAGCTGGAGGAATCATCGCGGTTCAGATATTTCCATGACATCTGGATGACTTTTCACTGCAAAGTCTCTTTTAATGTGTCATTTAAATGTGATTTGTGTGAGTGACTTTTCACCATGAGAAAAGAGCTAATAGTGGGCTGTGGGCGTTAGCTAGAGAGCGGCTAGTGTGTGGTCGAAATAGTCTAGAAAAGAGCTGAATGAGTGAATCAAACGGGATATTAGAAATACGGGATATTAGAAAACACTATGTGGCCGAAAGATCATATATTGTTGGGCATTTCATTCCACAAGCAGATCAGCCTCCACCCTTATTTAAAGGCTTTCCATGAGATTCTGGAGTGTGTTTATGAGAATTTGTGGCCAGAAGATCATATATGAAGTATGGCAGTGATGATGGATGAGAAGGCTTGCCTGGCAATAGGCAATCAAGTCGTATCCAATTACCTGAGTGCATTACGCTTCCTGTCTACTGGTGCTGACCTCTACTCCTGATTGAAGAGAGTGAGACTGTCACACGCCCCCTCCGACACTTGCGCAGTAGCCGACTGCATCTTTTTACCTGCACAAGGCGAGTTTATATGCGGATCAGCCTTGTGTACGGAGAGACACACCCTGATCAACTCATTACCCCTCGACTCTGTGCAGACGCCATCAACCATCCAGCAGAGGTCGTCATTGCATCATTTATGAGGTCCCAGGTCTGGCTTCCCACCCTGTATGAACAACAGCCAATGGTTGTTCATGTAGCCGCCCAGCCTGCCGGATGGCAGAGCTGGCAATGGGCATTCTAATTCATCCCATTCATCTCAATTCAGGTGTTTTAACAGAGTTTCTAGCAGTATGATTTTATTTAGTGGCTTTGCTATCTTTAAAGTTAGGACCTGGATAACCTGCCGTTACTGAGACAGCGATGGATACCATGAATTCCACTTTTTATTGGAAAATTCTTGCGCAGAATAAAAGGTCATCTGTGACACACGGTTAGCTCATGCAGCAGGGAAATCATCCAAAATACAAAAGCAAGTTTACAGTTTAAATCCAAAGAGGTGAAATGAAACTGATTTGGAGTTTAGTCCTGACTTGAACCCAGTGGAAATGCTGGGTCGGGACCTGAAATGAGCAGTTCATGCCTGAAAATGTAGCAGTGTGTCTAATTTAAAGCAGAAAGGGCTGGAAGTCCTACTTGACTAATATTAAATGATAGAAAGCGTTTAGTTTTAGTGAGGTTGCCAGGTAGTGAACCAGTTATCAAGCCAAGTGTCACTTTTTTACACGTGTCATATTTTTTCCTTAAATAAATGTGTAGAATAAAACATGTTTGCTAACAAGAAGAAATAATTTAGTGTGACAATTCTATAATAATAGAAGCATTCAGGCAGGTAGGGGGAAATTACTTTTTCACACTATTATACACCGACTAGGCATAACATTATGACCACTGAGAGGTGAAGTGAATAACACTGATTATCTCTTCATCACAACACCTGTTAGTGGGGGGTATATATTAGGCAGCAAGTGAACATTTCTATCCTCAAAGTTGATGTTAGAAGCAGGAAAAATGGGTGAGTGTGAGGATTTGAGCAATTTAGAGTTTGACGAGGGCCAAATTGTGATGGCTAGACGACTGGGTCAGAGCATCTCCAAAACTGCAGCTCTTGTGGGGTGTTCCCGGTCTGCAGTGGTCAGTATCTATCAAGTGGAGTCCATGCCTCGAAGGGTCCAAAAGTGGGACCAACACAATATTAGGACATGGTCATAATGTTATGCCTCATCGGATAGAAACTTAAATATATGTGGTGTGCATGTTGTTGCAATCTTTATAGAACGTGCAGTATAAAAAATTCTGACCTCAGGTGTATTTCTAATTACCCAATTTTAATTTCACCCTCCTTTATAAAATTCTATATTTAAAAGTAAAACCGTCCGCCTGGAAAAAAAGGCGTGGCCCAGTATGGGATGAGTTGTTATTTTTGGAATGCCAGGGGTGTACAGGGGAGCACCGCCCAGGCCTGCCTTCTGTCACCATGACAATAGCTGTTTTAAAGTATGTCTGGATGGAAAAAGTCTGCAGGACAGGCAGGTGGTACACAGGAGAGTCCCGTGGCGCGGTGCCCGTGGTTTTTCCCATGATCGCCCCTTTCGCTGCTCCCTGCTGGCATTTCGAGCGCTTTTTGCGCCCCACCAGGAACAACCCCCTTTTTTTTACCATTGTAAACATGGAACAAGAAACCAAACCCTCATTTGATCAGCTTCATTTGTCTTCTGTAAAGTATAAACATGATATTTTAGAGATTAGCCGAGTGTAAAAGATCAACACTCGTTTTTTCTGTGAGTGGATGATTGAAACACACTTTCTCCAACCCCAGACCAAGAAAAAAAGTCTAATTCTTTATCGTTTTTTTTAATCCGAATCAAAAATGTACATAAAGCAAATTTCATTCATTTTCTTGTCTGCTTATCCGATTAGGGTCGCGTGGGGGGCTTTTCAATGGGCGCATGGCACACAGTAACACCCTGGACGCCAGTCCATCTCAGGTCAGGCACACATACACACACACACACCCATTCACTTATAGCGCAATTCAGTGTCTCCAATTGGAAGTAAACCCACGCAGACCCATGGGGAGAACATGCAAACTCAACACAGAAAGGACCTGGACCACCCCGCCTGGGGATCGAACCCAGGACCTTCTTGCTGTATGGTGACAGTGCTATCCACTGAGCCACCGTGCCGCCCTAAAGCAAATTTTGCTAATTAAATTGTTTATATAAACAGTTCTTTGTGGCATGGCTTCCTACACCATGTTAGTATTACGCTTAAATAAAGCTGAAGACTTCTCTGTGCCCCTAATAATAAGGGCTAGTTTTAATGTAGCTAAATGCTAAAAGTTGATGTTGCCTAGGCAGACTTCTACAAAAAATTATTTATCACTTTACTGCTCCATAGTCCAGTACTGGTGTGCTTTACACCACTCCAGCAGACTTGCAATTGTGCTTGGTGAGGTGGATTCACATCTGCTTTCGATGTCTTGAGCTGCAGCTGCTTACTTTGAAGGTTGGACTATACGGCACAGGTTTACTTTTTTACAGGGCATGTAAAGGGCAGTTGTAGCCAAGTGGTTAGGGTACTGGACTAGTAATCGAAAGGTTGCTGGTTCAAGCCCCACCACTGCCAGGTTTCCTCAATTGCTTAGACAGTATACAATACACCTTGGATAAAAGCGTCTGCTAAATGCCGTAAATGTAAAGCTTGCTTGACTGTAGACACTCTCATCCATGTTCCATCAGCTTCTACTTACGAAAGTGTGTGCAGACTTTAACTACGACTGATATAAACTGGTATGTTTTTTTAAAGTTTGCGCTGGATAATTAAATAATTAGAAATACAGAAATTCAGATACAAATGCCACTGGGTCAGAAACCTATTTTAAATAATTGTTATTTATTTAGCAGAAAGCATACTGTATACATAAAATACCCTTAAGACTTCTATAAATATTTCATATTAGAGAAGATACAAGATAATCCACAGTGTGCCTGGATTAAAGGAAAATAAAGAATACAATCATTCGGTTGAACAGATTAGTGGAATAAGGCACAGGGACAAGGTCTCTTAGACGTGATCATGCGTTCATATACAACAGGAAGAAAAGCAGGAAAGTATTCATGTCACCACAATGAACAAAATGTTGAATATTGATACTAAGTGCATGCGTTACGAAGATGCTTCACTCAGCAATAGAAGAGAAGTGAACATTCGAGAGGATTTTTGGTTTTGGTTTCTAGACCAATGGTCATTAAATCCAGTCCAGGATTAACAGTGTGGGAATCCCAGGACTGAAATCAGCAGAACTAAAAAAGCCAAGATGCTGATTGTCCAATCCTTCATTTATAATAAAATCCTTTGGTGTTGTGGCATCATTTATTGCTGGTCTTTGTCTCTGACCCTGCATTAACCCCCAATTACGATGACACATATTGCTTTATGCTTAATAACGTACACAAGGCTTTGCTATATCGTTCTAGTCCAGTTTGTATTGTGTCCTTGGCAGAAAGCCTCAAGAGCAAAATTAGGTACAGGCCTCCCAACAGAGAAATGAGAGTGGAAATGGTTCAATTAAAGCTTGTTTGCATGTACTGTTTCCTTGGAGTGGTCACGAACCCTGTCGCTGGAGATGTGCAGTATGAAACGATACATGAGATCCAGTCGATCTCCAATTCAGCCAAGACGTGTTTGATATGGACTGTGGACCAGCCATAAAGCAAGTACAGAAATGCCATTCAGGACTTAAATTGGCATTAAACTTAGTATGTGGAGCCAAGTCAGGACCTGACCTGGGCACCATATGGGTACTTGAAACATATTCAGGACTTAATGTGTACTCAACTTGAATACAAAGACCCCAAATAAGATGTGTTTGATAGAAAAGAGTGTCATATGGACTGTGGACCAGACTTGGCTTTGACTTAAATATCCATTTAGCATTTGATTTAGCCATAAAGCGAGTACAGAAATGCCATTCAGGACTTAAATTGGCATTAAACTTAGTACATGGACCCATGTCAGGACCTGACCTGGGCACCATATGGGTACTTGAAACATATTCAGGACTTAAACTGGCATTTGACCTTAGTGCATGAACCCAAGTCAGGACTTGACCTGGGCACCATATGGGTACTTGAAACATATTCAGCACCTAACATGTACTCGACTTGAATACAGACCCCATATAAGACATAACATGGCACTAATTTAATGACCTAGACCTAATTTGTGTAGCTTCATAGGGATTTAGGACTGTATGAATGTAATAGTATGTAATAGATTTAACTTTGCATCATGATGTGTAGCATAAGACTTTATGCCATTGTATTTTGAGATGCTAGTAGACACACTGACTAGGTACAAACTCTAGAACAAAGCTTTAACCTCCAGGACCAAGGTTTGGTGACCACAGTCTGGGCTAGAAGTGCAGTTTTTTTTAAATCTAGAATCCTGTGATTCTTGGTCAAAGCAACATAACCACTGGTTTCCATCGATAGTGCAGGGGTACGAGGGCATCAGGGAGGTAGAGGTGGTCCAATTTCACTGACAGACCATGCACTACACAAGGAATGATGAAGGTTCGCTAAGGCAGATATATACAGCATATTAAACACACACTTTTATACAAAGATCTACTGACATGACTTCAATATGCTTATATAATGTAAAAAAACAGGTCTACATTATTCACACTTCTCCACACGCATCTACACATTCCAGCCATTCATATTTACTGTAAACGAACCCAAAATAAAAATTTATAAAAAGAAGCAAATAATAATATTAATATTAATAATAATAACAGAATTGCATCCCAGTTTATGATGGCAGCAAGGCACTGCAGAATCTGTCCCTCGTGATGAACAAATCAGAACATTTAAGCTACTACACACCATTCTGATGGCTTTTGTCCTGAAGGTCAGCACACACACACACACACACACACATTAAAAAGAAAAAAGTCTTTGTAAGATCTTGGTCCACTGAAGAGCAGTTCTAAAACTTTAAGGCAAGAGCAACTTCAAGACAACCAACCAAAACGTCTCTGGTGGTGCTTTTGTTTACACCGTCAAATTTAAGGCCTTTCATGTGACGTCAAACGTCCTCGAGTCTTTTGATTTGTCAGCTTTATATGCTAGAAATGATTGTCCGGCAGAGGAAGGCTTCTGAGGGAAGACATCTTGGTCCCTTCTTTCGTCAGGCGTCTTGACGGCGACCTACGAGTGAGCGTGAGAGGAAGCACAGGACAGGTCGTTCCTGATGATCTCGTTTACTGTGGAGACAAGAACACAGAGAGCAAAGAGAAAAAGTGGGTTAGAATCTGAGATACACTTTTAAGAGACATGTTATTGTATGTTATGGAAATGACATGGAACAGTGGTCTCTTTGCCAAGCTCAGGAAGAAAACCCAAATTGGTCTTCAAATGTCAAATGACCGTCAACTCCTGGCACCTTGGCACCAACAGTTAAAAAGCATGGTAAGTGACTTACAATACTGTGACAGTATATTGTTTAAGTGCCTCGTTGCAGTGGTGAGGCTTAAACCAGCAACCTTTTGATTGCTAGTCCAGTGCATTAACCACTAGGCTAAACTTAGTCACCTAGAGTTTGCTAGATTTTATTGGAATTGTAACTAGGATCTATGGTCAGATGACCTGGGAAGCCTAGCAGTTAAGGTACTGGACTAGTAATCAGAAGGTCACTGGTTCAAGCCCCACCACTGCCAGGTCTCTGCTGTTGGGCCCTTGAGCAAGGCCCTTAACCCTCAATTGCTCAGACTATATACTGTCACATTACTGTAAATCACTTTGGATTAAGTATTGTAGAAGCTGCAGGGCTTGTTTATCTCTCCAGGGAACTTGGATCAGGGACTCTATAAAGTACCATGAGATTATAAATGAAAACCTGTTCCATAGTCGGGTTCCAGGAGGGTGGGACGATGATATGAAGAGCTACACACAACAGTGTGATGAGGACAGAATGAAGCTCCTGCCATTTGCCATCCCAAATTGAAAAGTTTCAGATGGGCAGCGTCCTGTGACCACTGATGAAGGTCTAGAAGATGACTGACTCAAACAGCAGCAATAGATGAGAGATCGTCTCTGACTTTACATCTACAAGGTGGACCAACTAGGTAGGAGTGTCTAACAGAGTGGACAGTGAGTGAACACTCCAGCAGTGCTGCTGTGTCTGATCCACTCATACCAGCACAACACACACTAACACACCACCACCATGTCAGTGTCACTGCAGTGCTGAGAATGATCCACCACCTAAATAATACCTACTCTGTGGTGGTCCTGTGGGGGTCCTGACCATTGAAGAACAGCATAAAAGCAGGTTAAAAATATGTAGAGGAACAGATGGACTACAGTCAGTAATTGTAGAACTTCAAAGTGCTTCTATATGGTAAGTGGAGCTGATAAAATGGACAGTGAGTGTAGAAACAAGGAGGTGGTTTTAATGTTATGGCTGATCAGTGTATACCTACAATTATTATTGGGATAAATATCTGATATCTGATATTTTAGCCACAGAAGGATCTTCACAGAGGGTGCAGAGGGTGCCAATATTTGTAGAGTCGTCTGTACACACTCTCACACTAATACCCAGGCTTTAAAACCCGTCTCTCTACATCGGGGAGTCCCAGCGGAAAAGTGCAAACTAAGCCAACGCTGCCGACTGTTTGTGCCCGCCGCTGCTCCGAGCAAAACAGGCATTTACATGCCAATCTGGTGTAGCTCTCCCAAAACACACACAAAGCAGAACCACAAACCGAGGGTACAATTACAAGATTAAACTTTAATGTGTCTGTATTTATTTAAAACGAAGCCTTGGGTATCGCACTAAGTGCAGAGAAAGAAAAAAAACCCCACTCAAAACAAAGACTTTCTTTTTTCTTGCAAAAGCAGAGCAGCCGCTTCCTTCTCATTCTAGTCAGTCGCGGTAACAGTCGGGTCTTCTCTGAAATATTCACACCTACACTGCAACCACAACACTGCGCTATTCTGCTTTATCAACTAATACTTTCCATTTCCAAGCCATCAACTTTTCCACTGCTGCAAACAAGCACGGTGTCAAAAAAACAGCAAAGAAAAAAAACGAGTGAGAGATTTATGTGAGCGAAGGCGTCCAGAGACCTCTAATCAACCCGCTGGCATTCAAAAAGCCACCGAAACAGGATGTTGTAAACTGTTAAACCTCAAAGCTACGTACACGGCTAATTATAGGGCTCTGCTAATATATGTGTACCTGCCAGCTTGTTTATTTTGAGTTTATAGGAAAGAACATTCCGATTCCTACATTTATAAAAAAAAAAAAAAAAGAACTGATTGCATCTAGAGCAGTGGTCCCCAACCACCGGGGCGTGGACTGGTACCGTTCTGTGAGTCATTTATTACCGGGCCGCACAGAGAGAATAAATAATTAGAGAACGCTACATCAGTGATGAAAACACTTTTTTGAGGGCGTTATTGTCTCCAATCACCCCTAGGTGGGAGCAGTGTCTCGTTGCAGCAAAAAAAGCTAATTTGTGATTAGTACAGTTATTCTACTTTAAATCCCCCCCGCCCCTGTCGGTCCGTGAAATTATATCTTATATGAAACCGGTCCGTGGTTCAAAAGAGGTTGGAGACCGCTGATCTACAGGACAAATGGCTGAGGTAAATTCACTGAGAGGTAAATACAGTCAGTGAATAGGGTTTGAGGATCATCTAATAAACAAAACCTATAAATCCAGGCTTAAATTCCACCAAACCTAGGACCTCAGTGGTCAGGGCTCTGGACTATCGATCAGATAGTCGAGGGTATCAGAATTCAAATCGTGGCTCTTCTAAGCAGCCACTGTTGGACCCGTACAGTGCACCATCAAAACGACTGACCCTGCGCTCTTGCTTCAGTGTCCAAACAAGACAGTGGCTTTCAAAACATGCAACAGTGACTATAGTGCTCCAAACTGCCCCCTAAGCAGCCTTACCAAGCACAGTGGTGTAAAGAACACCAGCACTGGACTCTGGAGCAAGAAAGTTTGGAGAGTTTGTTGGACATCCCATACAAACTTTGGGCTTATAATGCTAAAATAGAGTCGAACTTTCCTTTGCAGTAGTGACTATAGTGTTCCAAACTGCCTCCTAATCAGCCGCATGTGGATGTGACGCTCGAGTGTCCACAAACTTTTGGCTACAGATTGAGCATCTCTGAGTGTGGCAGCACACAGAAGGTTTGCTTTATTAAAACGTGCACCGTCCCTGCAGTGCCCGAGTCTGTGATTCTGTCAGTGCCAGCACACACACACACTCACACACACAGAAACACACACACACACACACACACACATGTACCAGCCCCTCCCGTCCATTTTTCCTTTAGGTGTGGCCCTATCCATGTCATTTTCTAATCTTCCTCCCCATGCAGGGAACAGCAGCTGGTACCTGACGTGTGCAGGGCTAAAAATACACCGTGCTGGAATTCCGGCTTCGTTCCCTTTTTCCAAATTCACAACTTGGCTGCTAGGTAGAACTGGGATTCAAACCCACAACCTCCTATTCAAGTCACCAAAGATCTACCCACTGGCTACCACTGTCCCCACTGATCGCTAGGACCTGACGCTTTCTTTTACTGATAATTCATCACTCAGCTGATTGATTGATTATGAAAAATCAAACACATATAATGATTCCACAAGCTACACTGTGTGGCCAAAAGTATCTGGACACCACATCATAAGTTTGTTGGACATCCCATTCCAAACCATGGGCTTTATAATGCTACAATAGAGTTGGGCTTCTCTTTGCAGCTGTAACAGGCTCTACCTCCACTGGAAGGCTTTTGATAGGATTTAGCAGTCTGCATGTGGGAATTAGTGCCTATTTATGTCACCCTACGGTGACGGTCCTTTCGGTGTGGAGTTTGCACGTTCTCCCCGTGTCTGCGTGGGTTTCCTCCGGGAGCTCCGGTTTCCTCCCACAGTCCAAAAAACATGCAGTCAGGTTAATTGGAGACATAAATTGCCCTATAGGTGAATGTGTGTGTGTATGTGCGTCTGCCCTGCGATGGATTGGCGGTCCGTCCAGGGTGTTACTGTGTGCCTTGTGCCCATTGAAAAGCTGGGATAGGCCTGGGATAGGTTTGAATGGCCTGAGGCTAACTGTGTTAGCTTAGTAACCAAAAACTGTGGTGATGTAAAGTAGTGTGTCTAAATAATCTGCCTTATGAGTTTGCTTTCCTTTGAGGCAGCTGCCCAGGCCAGGTAGGCAGTAGGCAGCAAGGCAGCTCACTAGCTTTTCAGACAGACTCTGTGTCACCTTGATGACAATGCTGTAGGATCATTATGGTCCTGAAAATACAGTTTGTATTGAGGAGACGAGGATCCCCGAAAGAAGAGAGATGAGAAAGGCTGCGGTCTGGACAACATCACGCCCGGGCGACCCCTCTGACGCAACCCGATACTGTACTGATGAGCGTGAGGGGGAAACTAATTCGGCATCAGCTTTTTAAATCAAGTCTGATGAGTTGAGCAGCGACGCCGACTCTCCGAACCATCTCACTACTTTACTTTACAGTGAGAGTGATAGATCACACGCCATGAGAGGATCCATAACCAGTGTTTAGAGTACAAAGTGATGAATGATGGTCGACGCCGCGTTAGCATTAATGCTGCCGTCCTGTTAGCTCGTCCGAACCCTCTCATCCCATACAGCACGGTAACAGAACGTGAGGTGCTGAGGTTTATGGAATCGCTGCTGGAGACGCCAAAATGTGGGCGCAGCTCTGGATCACTGATCTTTATGAGGAAACCAGAAAGTTCTGCTGCAAAACAGGAAAAGTTCCTCCTGAAACACCACGTTCTGCACTCGATACGCTCGAATAAAACGCTCGGGCTGATTTCTTTTTCTTGTTGGCTACAGAATCGTCAGTCTCAGGAAACAGCAGCGCTGATCTCATCAAAACTGACTTGAATTTATTTCTTTTAGCGTGTGGAAAGAAAACGTGGTCGCAGAAAGGATATCAGAAAATCTCAATAGCAGGAGTAAGAATGATTTAGAGTGAAATCACGAACAGTGAACACGCAGGTTGGCGACTTCAGTTAGCATTATGCTAATGCAGACATCGGTAACAATCCGTTGTCGGCCTCGATAGCCGTCAGTCCAGTTGCCAAAACGTCCACTCATGTTTTTAAGTGAGCAGCAAATAGAACTGACAGTATGTTTAAAACACAGCAAATGCATGTATTTCACTCGCTCACTTTCTTAATCGCTTATCCAGTCAGGGTCACGGGGGGTGCTGGAGCCTATCCCAGCTTTTCAATGGGAGCAAGGCACACAGTAACACCCTGGACGGGGCGCCAGTCCATAGCAGGGCAGACACACACACACAAACACACATACACACACCCATTCACCTATTAGGCAATTCAGTCTCCAATTAAACTGGCTGCATGTTTTTGGACTGTGGAAACCCACACAGACACAGGGAGAACATGCAAACTCTGCACATAAAGGCCCAGGACTGCCCCACCTGAGGATCAAACCCAGGCTCTTCTTGCTGTGAGGTGACAGTGCTACCCACGTAGCCACCGTGCCGCCCAAATGCATGTATTTCTATATTTCTTTTTCTATGTTGGACGTTCACCTACGTGTTTAAGCATAATTCTGATGTTTTCTTGCCACTTGATTGACAATCAGTTAGTTGGTCATGTGCTATATAATAATAGTTTTGCTACTTTATTTTATTTACATACTTTAGTTCATAATTGTTTTATTCTCTATTATTACAATAAAGTAGGTATAATTATAATGTTAAAAATCATTTATTCAATAATACAGTAGTTAAATGAACAGTATTAAACAGCAGCTTGGACCTTCTCATGCAGCTTAGTGCTATTTTTAGCAGAAATTATTTATAGAAAAAAAATAACAGTGGTAGCTTAGCATTAAAGGTTCTGGACTAGTAATCAGAAGGTTACTGGTTCAAGCCCAGTCACTGTAGCAAGGTGCTGTTTCTGAAGTCTCTTGGTCTGGATCAGAAGAAATAAGTATAAATTTATGTAAATGAATGTAAAATACTCTACTTTTTGTGATTCTTGTTACAAACCCTGTGGCAAATTATTGCTTCAGTAAGAAAACTCTGTATATCAGCTAAAATTCAGCACCTGCGTGAGACGACACCTCCCTGCTCTGAAACTGTATATGTTCAATAGGGCAGCTTTCACAGAAATGCTTTAACCTTGTTTAAACCGCCCGTGAAATTGATTTGGCAAAGGAAGCTTAACTCTGAATTTGATGCTGTAGGAGAAGGGCAATTGAATTTCCTGCTACATATTACCTATTGTTTCCCCACAATATCAAATCTGCTCTCGCTTTCAGCCCAAACGCTAATGGGCTATTCACAGCCTCCCACGCGCTGAGCCCAGCCAGCCAGGGAGCTAGCGAGCCAATTTCTGCTTAACCCTGAACAAAAGACAACACAGGGGTTAAGACTGAGTCCCGAGTCCAAACGCTGAGGGAATAAATTCCACTGGACCGGTCATTAGTCCAAAAAAAAAAAAAAACCCCACTATAGACGGAAATCTGTGGACGGTTGGGCAAATCTCTGGTTATGTGGAAGCCTGTGCTGACCATGTGGAAGCGTTCAGCTCCGAGCCTGAGAGAAACGGAGGAAGAGTTTGTTTTAAAATGGGTTTGAATAAACTCTGGTATTCGAAAGCCACCGGCAGCAGCTGCTGAAACCTTTCACACACCGCCTGTCGCCCCGCTGAGAGAAATGTACTGAAAAACGGAGCGTTTTCAGTCTGGTCTTCATCCACTGTGTCACTGAAGCACTTCTATTTAACAAAATGTGATATTACACAAAGGGAACTCATTAACTGCCTGTTGTGTTACCAAATGTAAACGCAAAAGTGAGAGAAAAACCTATTAATTAAATGCCTGGATAATTCTAAGACCGGCACTGTTGCCTCACAGCAAGAAGGCCCAGGTCCGGGTTGTTTCTCTGTGGAGTTTGCATGTTCTCCCCCTGTCTGTGTGGGTTTCCTCCGGGAGCTCCGGTTTCTTCCCCACAGTCCAAAAACATGCAGTCAGGCTAATTGGAGACACTAAATTGAACTGGTGTGTCTGGCCTGCGATGGACTGGCGTCCCATCCAGGGTGTTACTGTGTGCCTTGCGCCCATTGAAAAGCTGGGATAGGCTCCAGTAGCCCCCTCCCCCCCACCCCACTGCGACCCTAATTGGATAAGCGAATAAGAAAATGAATGAATGAATTCTAAGACTCTAGGACTTCACCGAACCACCATAAGAGCCATAATCCACACAGTAATCTATTGTAGTAAATAAATACATAAATATTGGAACATTCTGGACAACAAGGGTCTCATTATATGTGTCAAAAAGCAAATATAGGACTTCATAATAATTCATAATAATATTTATATGTGAAAAGGCGGTGGTGCTTTGCTGACCTTGATGATGTACAGTCATTAATCAAAGCATAAATTGTTGATAAATATTTGTGGAGAATGTAAGATCATCTGTTTATAGGCTAACGCTGAGGCAAAAGCATGTAAATAAACATAATACAAGATTAAACCGGACTAGTCAGGGTCCTGTAAGTTCCTCCAGGACTAAAGAAGTTCAGCTTTGAGAAAACTAGGAGGTCGATTAAAGCCGGAGGCAGCACAAACCACGCTCAGCTACACTGATCTTCACCTTGAGCAACTAGCTTTAGCGTTCAACCTGATTTAAAGCCCAGTGCTGGGGCACGAGCCTGAGAAAACAGCGCTCGGCGCTCCCTCTAGCATGCATAACTGTTGCCAAGGTGAGAAAGGACCCCTGGGAGACCCTGAGTCTGCCCGACACGGACAAAAAAGAAAGGAAAACAAACGCCTTCACCGAACACAGCGTGAGCGCGACTCTCCACCTCAGAGGGCAGGAGAACCGAAGAGGCGGTTCAGGGTGGACGAAATTAGCCGGCCGATCTAACAACACCACCCTGTTTAGATTGGCTGGGTTTGAGATGTACCCGTTTCTCTTTGATCCGCCGAGCCTCGGCGTGCCCCTCTCTATCACGCTCACCTTCCTCTTCTCCTGCAATCACTTCCTGACTGTCCCCCGGGAGGACGGGGTGTATGTGCCTGCCGGCGTCCCCCAGGGTGGGTACATGGGGTGTTTACATAGTTAGGCTCGTTCTCTTGTGCCCTAATCAGTGCTGTGCAGAAATGGTTCACAATTTGCCTCCCTGCACACATGTGCCCACACGGTGCTAAACATGTTGCTAGCAAACTTGGAACGCCACGTAAAGTACCTGTTTTTTTTGTTTTTTTAATTACGATCCCCTCTTGTTTATTTAATAGAGCCACCTTGTAATACTCTAGTACTCCTGTGATGTTAAGCTAGCTCTGTTATGCTTATGTTTTTTTTGTTCATTTAATTTTAGTACACAGTGTACCAATCTCTAGGGGTGATTTTTGGAAGGTGGAAGAAAACAGGCGCATCTATTGCTATTGAAAAATATTTTTATAATTATACTGGCAGATAGAATATGAAATTTGAAATGAAAACTGAAATCCCACTCATGTTTACCTTAAATAAATACAAGCCAATTTTATTTGCTAATAAAACGATACATTTTTGTCCTAACACATGTTCAAAAGTCCCATCATTAAAATTCCAAGGCTCAGGAACTTCATGGCCCTGATCTCTACCCCAGTAAACACATAAACCTTAAAATCTGAAGAGTTTAGGCTGTTGTATCTTGTCCATTACTTTAAACAAGATGCCAAACAAATGTATAGTCAGGTGTCCACATACTTTTGACCATATAGTGTACAGGTCTGAATAAATATTTGTAAACTTTTGACTTCACCAGACACAGGAACTGAACCTGAGCCAGCACAGATGTTCCGACTCTATTATTAAAATGTAACATCGATAAAGCCTCGATCATCGTAAAGCCTCGACCGGTGTAAAATCTGTCCGTGATTAAAACCGTCTACGTTTCTTCCTTCACGGCCAAACCGCGGCGGCTGTCGGACGACCCGAGTGTTTGACGGATGCGATCTGGAAATCCTCGCTACGAAAAGCGGACGGTCGTATCGCGTTCAGATACGGGATCATATTGAAACAATCATATCAAACAGAACGAGCGAGGATTTTGGCGTACACCTGCGTTTAACGGGATTTATGACATCACAATCTGTCCTCTGCCTCTTTAAATCACCTGCTGCCTGTCAGTCCCGACGTCGGCTTTGGAGTCGGCCTTTTCTCTCCCCTATATAAAAAACATACGCCGCGCTGTCCGGGTCCAAGCATCACGTCAGCCTGGGATTTATTGGTCTCTGTCCATTTTGAAGTTTTAATAATCTGACCGAGCCTTCTGTCCCGCCAGCGTCTGAATCTGATCAGAATCTGTGACCTCTTCTGCGTGGCCGTTTGGGTCATGACATTAGAAACGGGGTGCTGATAAATTTAGAGCTGCAGTGTGTTTCTTTTTTAGACACAAATATAGATGTGGCTGGGTTTCATGGTGGGAAAGCTGGTAAAACTCACACCTGTGGGTTTTGTTTGAATTGTGCCAATGCTGACATGTTTTTAGGCATTAGGGGTAATGAAGGATGGGCATACAGTACATGTGTGTACAGATATCATTACTGGACCTGTATTGACCCAGTGTTGGCTAGACCCACCACGACCCTGTTCAGGACAAAACCATCTTATTAAGACGGCCTTACTGGGGCCCTTATGAGTTTAACATGTGTTGGCTTATCCTTCTTTGCCCATAATGCCCAAAAACGTGTAAGCTTATTCAGGGCTGATGCCAAATTGTGAGGTGTGAGTGTCTGGGAAATCCTGTTGGTAATATAAGTAAGAAGGCCAACGCTGACGTGCCTACTAACAAATTCTCAAGACCCTGTATAGGCCGAGTTCAGACCTGTTTGGAGTGTCATGGGTCTCTACACTCAGTCTCTGGAGTATGGGCAGTGAAAGATAGGCAAACTTATGAGTTTAACATGTGTTTTCCCTTCCTTCACTGCCCATGATGCCCAAAAACACGTCACCATTGGCACAATTCCATACAAACCCACACAGATCTTGACTGGTTAAGCCTATACTGGGCTGACGCTGAGATTTTGATGAGTGAGTAGATGATTGAGTAAAAGTATGAGATGTTTTTGTCCTGGACAGGGTCGTGGTGGATCCACAGACACTGGGTCAATACAGGTCCACTGGTGATATCTGGGTAAGCTTTGCCACTCAGGTTAAATAAAGACCAAAAACCACTGATGCTCTAGATCTAGATTAAGGATGTTGAGATGGTTGGAATATTTCAGGCCTGTCTGCTGGTGTTCCTGGATTCCTGGATTGCTCTCGCTCATGGACCGGCTTTTCCACTCTGCTGTTCCATTAATGTCTTTTCAGGGATGTTTTAAATGCCTCTATCATCTGGACCCTCTGAAATTCTCATCAGTCATGGGACGACCATCATAACCCACCTGGGCCCACTGAGCATCTTCTCCAGCTCCTCCACACACACACACACACACACACACACACACACACACACATACACACACATGCTTGGGTAAAACGTATCGCTTAGAAATAAGGCAGCATTTTGAGGTATCTTAGAATTTAGACATGCCTTCTTCTCAGGAGTGTAGCATAAAATGTGTCTATGTACAGAGATCACCAGATAATTTTGGGGTGTCTAAGTGGAGTAAGCATTTGGGGGGTCTTATAATGTATCCCACCACCATTGAGATCAGGTTTGAGTTAAAGCTGAGCCACTGGTGTGATTGGGAACTCCACAGACACAAAAGAGAGAAAGCTGGATTGGGAGACACCTCCATGCTCCAAAAGCAATACCAAATGTCTGGATGAGGCACCGGGATGAGCGATAGAGGAATACAGGATGTATACAGTGTTCCTCTGTGCTCTTGACAGAAAGCTGGCGACTTTTCAACCACTGTGAATATCACACGGCTATGTCTAAATTGTTCCTCATACGTATATTTATATATGTTAATTACCTTTTTTCTTGGAACAGAAATTTACCGTATTTACACATCTTTACCAAAAGGGCGGCGCCAATAATTCTGAATCTGATGGTGCGTCTACATTTCCACGTCCACTCCAATCTATTTTTCCTCCACAAGCTCAGTGAAACACTTACAGCAAGAGCACGATGGTGTAAATCACACAAGTTAAATTCTTCCTGATGTTTTACCCCCTCCATAATTACCCCCCCCCCCCCCCCTTTATACGGTATAGTAACAGCAGAAATGATGGAGCACTGAAGTCATTCACATCGCTGAGTTATAGGTTACGTAAGTGAAAATGAACAGAAGTCGAACACATGTGCGGCCGACACGTTTATGAGCGTACGGCCCGACGGGGATTTGAGACCCGTCTGATTCATGAGCGGCCCAGAATACGTACATTAAACTGGTGCAGTTAGGAGCCGCTGAAGCGAAGGTGTGCTCGCCCCCCTCCGCCACAGAGCGAGAAAAACAACTGTGTTCGTACTTCCCTTCGTTTGAGGGGTTCAGGATTCGACAGTTTAATGGAGTCGGTAGCACACGGTGTGCTCCAATGTGTTTCTGACGATCACGTTGCTTAGGTGGGTTTTCATTTACAGTTTTTAGGTTATTGTAGATTCACTCACTCACTCGCTCACTCACTCACTCTTTCAGTCGCTCGCTCACTTATTCACTCACTCTTTCACTTACTTACATACTCACTCACTCCCTTACACACTCACTCGTTCACTTACTCTTTCGCTCGCTCACTCGCTTGCTCACTCACTTATTCACTCACTCATTCACTCGCTCAGTCGCTTGCTCACTCACTCCCTTACACACTCACTCGTTCACTAACTAATTCACTCGCTCACTCACTCACTCTTTCAGTTGCTCGCTCACTTATTCACTCACTCTTTCACTTACTTACATACTCACTCACTCCCTTACACACTCACTCGTTCACTTACTCTTTCACTCGCTCACTCGCTTGCTCACTCACTTATTCACTCACTCATTCACTCGCTCAGTCGCTTGCTCACTCACTCCCTTACACACTCACTCGTTCACTAACTAATTCACTCGCTCACTCACTCCCTTATTCAATCGCTCGCTCACTTATTTATTGACTCACTCGCTCACTTATTCACTCACTCGTTCGTTTATTCATTCACTCACTCTTTCACTCGCTAACTCACTTATTTACTCACTCACTCCTTCACTGACTCACTCACACATTTGCTCACTCACTCAATCACACACTCACTCACTTATTCACTCACTCACACACTCACTCACGTATTCACTCACTCATTCACACACTCACTTATTCAGTCACTCATTCACACTCACTCACTTATTCAGTCACTCATTCACACACTCACTCACTTATTCACTCACTCATTCACACACTCACTCACTTATTCAGTCACTCATTCACACACACTCACGTATTCACTCACTCATTCACACACTCACTTATTCAGTCACTCATTCACACACTCACTCACTTATTCACTCACTCATTCACACACTCACTCACGTATTCACTCACTCATTCACACACTCACTTATTCACTCACTCATTCACACACTCACTTATTCACTCTCATTTACACACTCACTTATTCAGTCACTCATTCACACACACTCACGTATTCACTCACTCATTCACACACTCACTTTTTCACTCTCATTCACACACTCACTCACTTATTCACTCACTCACACACTCACTCACTTATTCACTCACTCACACACTCACTCACGTATTCACTCACTCATTCACACACTCACTTATTCACTCACTTATTCACTCACTCATTCACACACTCACTTATTCACTCACTCATTCACACACTTATTCAGTCACTCATTCACACACTCACTCACTTATTCAGTCACTCATTCACACACACTCACGTATTCACTCACTCATTCACACACTCACTTATTCACTCACTCATTCACACACTCACTTATTCACTCTCATTCACACACTCACTTATTCAGTCACTCATTCACACACACTCACGTATTCACTCACTCATTCACACACTCACTTATTCACTCACTCATTCACACTCACTTATTCACTCTCATTCACACACACTCACGTATTCACTCACTCATTCACACACTCACTTATTCACTCACTCATTCACACACTCACTCACTTATTCACTCACTCACACACTCACTCACTTATTCCCTCACTCACACACTCACTCACTTATTCACTCACTCATTCACACACTCACTTATTCACTCTCATTCACACACTCACTTATTCAGTCACTCATTCACACACACTCACGTATTCACTCACTCATTCACACACTCACTTATTCACTCACTCATTCACACACTCACTCACTTATTCACTCACTCACACACTCACTCACTTATTCACTCACTCACACACTCACTCACTTATTCACTCACTCATTCACACACTAACTCACTTATTCACTCACTCATTCACACACTCACTCACTCATTCACACACTCACTCACGTATTCACTCACTCATTCACACACACATTCACTCACACACATTTGCTCACTCACTCATTCACACACTCGCTCACTCATTCACTCGCTCACTCCCACACTCACTCACCCTCTTACTCTTTCACTTGCTCGCTCACTTATTCACTCACTCGTTTGCTTACTTATTCACTCACACACATTCGCTCATTCACACACTTATTCACTCACTCACTCGTTCATTCACTCTCTCACTCACTTATTTACTCACTCACTCCTTCACTCACTCGCTCACTTATTCGCTTGCTCACTCACGCTCTACCTCACTCACACACTCATTCTCTTGCTCACTCACTCACTCACTCACTCACTCACACTATATGAATGAATAAAATATAACGAGTTAAAACCGTTTTCTTCTGTTTATGTTCACATTACAATAGAGAAATGGAAACACACTCATTGTAAGAACGTTTTAGAAGCCAAAATTTCAGATCCCCTCCTCGTCCTCACTTTTTCCTCTCAGCCTGCCTGTCTAATTCAGCGATTTGTGTGTTTATCTGTCTCGTCTGTTCTGTACGTCTCGCCAACTCACAGCCAAGAGCTCTAACTCTTATTCTGGCTGAAAAACCTCGAAGTGAAGAAAAAGCAGTAAATTGAATCATCAAAACTTCTTCTGCTCTGGATGAGGATCGTTCTTTTACATTTATAAACATCAGTAGATTAAAATCATACAGTACAAAGACTGCTTCAAAAAAAACGACTCTGCCAGTGATGACAGAGCATTTAAATTATGACTCTATATCTTCCTTTTTCTGTGAGTTTTGAATAAAGGAGGAGGAGGGACATCAAAAAAACAAAACAAAATTAATGACTTTAACCCAGTTTAAGATACACCGACCAGACATAACATTATGATGCTCCCTGCCACAAAGCTAAAATGCTTCAGCAACGGTTTCAGGAGCACAAGAAGAAGTTTGAGGTGTTCACTTAGCCTCCAAATTCTCAGTCTCAATCCAATCGAGCTGGACAAACAAGTCCGATCCATGGAGGCCCCACCTCACAACTTACAGGAGTTAAAGGATCTGCTCCCAGATACCACAGCACACCTTCAGGGGTCTAGTGGAGTCCATGCCTCGACGGGTCAGGGCTGTTTTGGCAGCAAAAGGGGGACCAACACAATATTAGGTAGGTGGTCATAATGTTATGCCTCATCAGTGTACCTCACTAGTTACCATTAATAGTTTGGGATGTGTTTTGGGACAAGTTGTACCTGACAATACAGTTTAGTTAACTAAAGACCCCCTCTCTCCCTGACTCTCCCTGCCCTATTGTTTTTACCTCTTTCCAGGGTACAAGTATTAATTAGGGGGGGTCAGACCCGCCCCCAGCCCCGCCCCCAGCCCCCCCTGTAATCCGAACCCTGGTTTCACTGATCAGCTGAGACTGGCTAGCAACTAAAACTAGCCTGTTGGCTTGGCTGACCATGAGCTTAACACCAGCAAAGAGTGCAAACGTGTTTTTAGAACTTACTGACCACACCCAAATAACTTCTTACAATAAAGGTTCTTCATTTAAAGAATTCTATGGGAATTTGGCCCATTAGTCACCTTACATTTATACTGTAGTGACAGAAATAGTCATATATGAACACTTAACAGTGTCAGGTGAATTAAAAAACAGAAAAATAAACATTTGATAAAAGGTTAGATTTCTATCAGGTTTATTAGGATTTATTGAGGTGATCAATCCCAAAGACATTTTCCTCCAGAACCTATTTCACCCATCTTCACCAAGAATGCCAATGATCCTGGAGCTGCCAGTCTCAAAAACTGTTCTAATATTATTTCCACAGTAAACATCCCGAGCAACTCACACAAAAACACATAAATTAAGTGGAACTGTTCTGTTTTTACTGGCAAACGCTAAAGAAATAGGTCTCCCCCACCTCCAAAATCCCAGTTTGACCGATCAACAGGATGCATTTATCATCTCCGGACTGTGGAAACGAGCAAAGCTCAGAGGCATTGTACCCAACTCGGGCCAAACTTGTTCCAAGCCACAACTCCCAGAATGCAGAGCAGAGAACCAACCCACAAACCCTCACCACATAAACACAAGACACATGCCTCGTACGCCGGCCCTGAAACGACTCCCACCGCGTCCGCCTGCAGCGGGAACGGGAGCTACCGTCGGATACTCCGGCGGCCGTGTGTTTCACAACGTTTTCAACGTTTCTTCTTAATCGTGCGGCCTGGGTGGATTAAACGCTTCAGAAATCCATCCAGGTCTCCAAGTCGATCCTGGCAAACGTTATTCTGAGAACTGCCTGGCAAAAACTCTAGGACACGCTTGTTTATTAGGAAAATTCTGATCTTCTGATCATCTAGGTTTCCTCATCTGATGTAAAAAAGTCAGATTGCTGGCCGTTTAGGTGGCGCAGTGGTAAAACACGCTAGCACACCAGAGCTGGGATTTCAAAGCTCTGCCATCCGGCTGGGCTGGGCGGCCACATGAACGACGAGTGGCTGTTGTTCATACAGGGAGGGAGCTGGATAGGAACCTCATAACTGATGCAATTACGACCTCTGCTGGCTGGTCGAGGAATAATGCGTTGATCAGGGTGTGTCTCTGCCACATGTGCACAAGGCTGATCCGCATATGAACTCGTCTCATGCAGGTGAAAAGATGCACTCGGCTACTGCTCACGTGTCGGAGGGGGCGTGTCAGTTCGCTCTCCTCAATCGGGCTGGGGGTCAGCACCAGTAGAGAGGAAGCATTGGGTACAAATTGGACGTGCTAAAAAGGTCAGATTGTTTAGACTTGTTACGCACTGGTTTGATTTCACTACCATGACTTCAGCGTGTATGCAGTGACAGAGCCGGGGTGGTACTGTCGCCTCACACCTTACAGCAAGAAGGTCTTGGGTTCGATTCCCCTTTCTGTGTGGAGTTAAACCTTTTCCACAAAACTGGATGTGATTTGTGGCTGGAACACTTGAGTAGGGTCCACATACTTTTGCTTATCAAAATAGTTTTGTCTGAGGAGCCTGGAAATTTTTTTTCAATGACTTCTGATCTTCTGGACCATTGCTTTCAAATTGATCTTCCTGTTGAACGCTCTGTACGAAGGCTTCGATAGTTTAGTCTGCAAAGCCTGGAACTTCATCTCAGAACCATGAGCACCTCCAGTGACATCTGATCTTCTGGACCATGGTTTCCAAATTGATCGTGGCGTCTTCCTGTACGAAGGCTTTGATACAGCATCGATGTTTCATTTCTTTCCTCAGACACCGACGTAACTGCACCAGAAATGAATCAGCTCATAAAACTGCGGTCTGTGTTTATGCGAATGTCATTTCTTTAGCTCGCTAATGACAAAACCAGAAGACGTTTAAATCAAGCCACTATTGGGGTTGTATGTTCATTGGATTTAGATTTTCATGTTTCCAGTGACCGTAACTGATGCTACAGACTGACGGTCTAGGTGCCCTCGCAGCCATCGAACCGACCACTAAACCCTCAGAGACTCCAGTACTCCAATAATGACCAGTTCCCAACAGCCGACGTTCATTTATCTTCCAGGTTCGTGATCTAAAATCAAGGCAACATTGATTACAATAAAGAACTTTGAGTCCTTTTGGTCATAAATAATGAAGACAACCAACGCCCCAGTCTTTTACCTGTCGATAAAGTCCCGCTGCACTTAACCAAAAGAACCCCCCAACTCCTGTTCGATTAGCTCCACCCTCTCCAAACCAAACCACGAAGGTCAAAGTTGAGCACAGTAAAAGCCGAGATCCCAGCCTCAGGCCCCGTCTCAACGTCCCGGTAGATGCTCTCGCCCCTTGCTTTTCCCAAAACGTCCGTGACCTCCACCTCTTTAATGCACAGCTCGACCCCTCTGCCTGGATGTTAGCGACTCAGCGATTTTCAGGACGGCCCGGGCGAGCTCTCAATCATCATTAGAGGTTTGAGCCGAGTCCTGCCGCTCTGGGCCGGCCGCCAGCGCCAGTCACGTCAGAGTTTCCATGAGGGAAGCCGCAAGATCGGGGAGCCGGAGAAATGAAGGGTCGAGGGATCCTCTGAAATTTAAGACCCCCCTCAAGCTGCTCTAAGAGAAAGAGTTGAGAGACGTCCGGAATGTGGTGTTAGATGAGGCGCGGAGAGAAATAGAGCTCATAAAAGGACAACGTTGTCCCATTTGAGGTTCGGTCCGAGGATTTATGGTGTTAATTCAGCATGAAAGAAAACAAGGATCCGTATCAGAGCGAGTCGTGCGTTTAGAGGCGCAGATGTGGGAATCTGTTTCATCAATTAGTATCGCTCACAAGTTTTTTTAGTTTTTTTAGTTTTTTTTTTTACCCCTTTTTCTCCCCTTTTTAGCGCATCCAATTGTTCAATTAGCATCGTGCTTCCTCTCTGTCTATGCCGAACCCTGCCCTGACGGAGGTGATTGAAGCTAACCCGTATCCCCTCCGAAACACGAGCAGCAGCCAGATGCATTTTTGCCACCCACACATTGACGAGTTTGGCGCCACCTAGCGTTGCATGCGGAGAGACACACCCTAAGGGCACCCTCTCCCATCTCTGTGTAAGCGCCTCCAATCAGCCGGCAGAGAACGCAATCGCATTCTGACAGAGAGAGACCCACATCCGGTTCTTTGTCCCACCCCCCATATGAGCAACCGGCCAATCGTTGCTCATATAGCCACTCAGCTTCGAACCGGTAAAGCAAGGCTGGATTCGATACCACGTTCTCAGAATCCAGCCCTGGTTGCAGCGCGTTTCTTTTTACCGCTGCGCCACCTGAGCGGCCCTCGCTCACAAGTTTTTGATGCTTTATGATGAACCCTAATTAGCATCTGAAAACACTCAAGAAATAATAAAACTGAGCTCTGATTTTCAGAACTAGACCAAATGTCCTAAATAAATGAAGCCCCGTATTACGAATAACTCTCAACTGTGATTGGTGGTCTGTTTCTTTGTTTCCTGGGTTTTATGTGATCAAATTTCGTCCAGTGACTTTTTTAATTTATATATATATATATATATATATATATATGATGAACGGACTATGTGAGTGGGGTCTTCAAACGCCGTGTAAAGACCCTGGTTTGCAGATAGAGAGGCGCCTGTGCAGAATGCATGGGTGAAAAAGGGTTCCGCTAAGGGCTGCACGCGGGTCGGAGGAGGGGTGAGCAGCAATATACCCACCTCGACTACAATCAGGGATCCACCAGCAGTGGAAGACTAATTGACTACAATAAGTCGGGAGAAAAATGCATAAATAAATAGAAAAATAATAAAATAAAGATTCTGATTTTGATTCTTATTCGTCTTGGTATTTAGTATAAATGCCAGTATTCAGCCAGTAGCGCTCGTAAACAGTAGCGCTTAAATTGATTCACTTTGGGAACTGGTGCACTTGTGGTAGACAATAAGCTTGGACCTTGATGCTACAAACATCTATCGTCGTTAAATATTTAGGAATTTTATTTAGGGGACAGAGCTGTCATTTAAACCTAAACCACTGAGAATTTGATTCAGCGTTTTGTTAGACATTTGGTTTGAAGCTTCCCACTACTCGAGCTTTTATTTTAATTTAGGTCTTAATTATCGAGTAGCTTTTATCTTATACTGACGAGCACACATGAGCCTAATGATGTCACTCTCGTCCCCTTTGGCGAGGACGGCATTTTGGCCTGGCAGCCAGCATTTTATTAGTCAATTAATAAAAGAAAAATGGAGACCGTGCTTCTGTTTTCAAGCGTTCAAGATGTCCTGATGTCACATGCAGTTTTCCTCACGGTGCCATATGTATCAAAACCAGCAAATGCAGCAGGGAATGGCTCAACTTTTGGACGTCGCCCAGTTTACAGACCGCAGGCTGCATTACACAAGTGCTAGACACAGCAAGAAAAATGAGAAAAATAAAAAAATAATAAAAAAATGTGGTTTTAATTTCAAGTAGCAGTGAAAAACGATCCCTGTGCTATACGGCTGGCACCGGTGCTGCCATCCTTCAGTGTTTACGTGGAGAATTCTGTTTATGTTGATCCTTACTTCACGCTGAAGCAGGGCCTCATGGGATTTCCATTTACAAATGCAACCAATATTTGCAAGGCTTGCAGTTTGGTCAAATCCCTGCACAAATACTACCACTGGTATAGTTACACACCATGTAGTTTGACACACAGCCAGAAAATTACTCCTGTGTGCTGTGTAAACAAATGACAAAAATGAATGAATGGATCTCTGGGTTTAATATCAGCATCACTCAGGAACCCTGCACTCTGCAATAGACCCTTATAGTATTTAGCAACAGGACAGAGGTGCTGAGAGGTGGGCAGTTTCAAACCAAGCTCCTGCCTGGTGCAGTAACCAGCTGTTGAGAGCTTGAGTCATTTCTTACGAGTAAAAAAGGGGGGTTTCAGAGTGCGTCCGTGTGTTTATTTCACTTCTCGGCTCGTCTGACAGGGAGCCGGATTCCTTCGGAGGATGCTGTTACCACCGCACACTTACCGGGACTCCAGCGGCCGACCACAGACGCTCATTCAGGCATTAGAGTGCACGAGCTGATGGCCCCGATCAAGCGAGACGCGATCTGGAGGCCCCCACGCCGATCGATACGCATCCCTACGGCGCGCCTAATGCGAGTGTAATCGCAGGCCGAATGCGTCGGTCGTAAAGACGAGGTTACGGGGAGAAACGCAGAAAACGAGGTTACGCTCGGAAAGAGGAAATTCAGAATACTTTCACGCTGAGACGAGGTGCCGCGCAGGTAAAGTGATCCAATAATGAGCTTTCATAGCGCCTGAACACGGCTTGTGTTTCAGCTCTATTCGGTTAATCCCACTGTAGTTCACAACATGAATAAATATGTCATTTGGAATTACTGAGTTGCTGTGAGATGGAGTTAAACTCCATATCAAATATCTTTCATTTCCTACACTTACATCTTCGGCATTTAGGAGACGCTTTTATCCGAATCGACTTACAGTACTATGACATTATATTGTCTAAGCAATTGAGGGTTAGGGCCTTGCTCAAGGGCCCAACAGTGGCAACCTGGCAGTGGTGGGGCTTCAACCAGCGACCCAAACAAAGGGTTCCTGTCACATAAAGAATAAAAGCTCTGTTGAAAAATGCCGGCGTGAATTGACACGACTTCAGATCGTCACATCTGACCACCTTCTAAGTCATCACTGAGGCCGATGACAGACGGATGACCTCGGCTCATGCTGCTCATGCTGTTTATGTATGATCTCGGGACGCGGAGATGACAGATTTAGTGAAAGCTACGTTCTAACTCGATTTCTGCTCAGCCCCTTAATACCCCCCACCCACACATGCAACATCCTCTCTGAAGCACGACAGCCGCCTCAACCTTCCTTTCACTGCTTTCGCTCTGACCGATGAAACAGCACGGTTTGCGTTAGCTGCGGTGAAGTTACCCTACGACCGCTGCTGGATTTAGTCATAGACGAACTAGAAAGGGACGTATGTGTGTCACAGGAGTCCCGGGATTTTTAATTTGGGTTCTTTTATAGGTGTGTTGTGAAGAATATTACTGCTCTAATTTTAATTTCCTTCGGGATCAATCAAGTATCTATCTATCTATCTATCTATCTATCTATCTATCTATCTATCTATCTATCTATCTATCTATCTATCTATCTATCCATCCATCCATCCATCCATCCATCCATCCATCCATCCATCCATCCATCCATCCATCCATCCATCCATCTCTAAAACATACACTGATCAGGCATAACATTAAAACCACCTCCTTGTTTCTACACTCACTGTCCATTTTATCAGCTCCACTTATCATATAAAAGCACTTTGTAGTTCTACAATTACTGACTGTAGTCCATCTGTTTCTCTGCATGCTTTGTTAGCCCTCTTTCACCCTGTTCTTCAATGGTCAGGACCCCCACAGGACCACCACAGAGCATGTATTATTTAGGTGGTGGATCATTCTCAGCACTGCAGTGACACTGACATGGTGGTGTGTTAGTGTGTGTTGTGCTGGTATGAGTGGATAAGACACAGCAGCACTGATGGAGTTTTTAAACACCTTACTGTTACTGCTGGACTGACAATAGCCCACCAAACAAAAATATCCAGCCAACAGCGCCCCGTGGGTAGCGTGCTGTGACCACTCATGAAGGTCTAGAAGATGAACGACTCAAACAGCAGCAATAGATGAGCGATCGTCTCTGACTTTACATCTACAAGGTGGACCAACTAGGTAGGAGTGTCTAATAGAGTGGACATTGAGTGGACACAGTGTTTAAAAACTCCAGCAGCGCTGCTGTGTCTTATCCACTCATACCAGCACAACACACACTAACACACCACCACCATGTCAGTGTCACTGCAGTGCTGAGAATGATCCCCCACCTAAATAATACCTGCTCTGTCTGGTCCTGTGGTGGTCCTGACCATTGAAGAACAGGGTGAAAGCAGGTTAAAAAAAGCATGCAGAGAAACAGATGGACTACAGTCAGTAGAACTACAAAGTGCTTCTATATGGTAAGTGGAGCTGATAAAATGGTCAGTGAGTGTAGAAACAAGGAGGTGGTTTTAATGTTATGGCTGATCGGTGTATACACAACTTAATCGGTCTGTACAGTCAGATCCAAGTAATCCGAGAATCTCCCAAAAATGGTCTGTAATGGATTACAATCTTAATGGCTTGTGGATATTATCTGACCATTTGGATAAATTCTTTCAGTTTCTGGTCTTTTATTTGTAGTTTAGTTTACTTTTACTGGTTTACTGGCAACACATTTTAGTGGTTGGAGTCAAACTAGCTTTACTTATAGGTACACAAAGTATGAGCAATAGCCAATCATAATAACTGACTAAGAATTAGAAGGCCAAGGAATTGGGGTTGTAATCATTTAGCCAAGTACAAATCCATACGACGTCAATACGAACGCCCATATATGTCAAATAAACGTTCACCCTGTTTTGTAAATCATGTAGGCGTGCTCCTGTTTAAAGCGTCAACATTACCACAGTTTACACATTAACCAGTAAACTCTTTCAGATTTTCTTTATTACAGTAAACCATACCAGTTTGCTCACTCCTAGGCTACCCTGAAGTAAAGAGCGCTGTCCATACGTTCACATCTGCTTCATATTTGTTATTTCTGCACCATTTACCTTTCAGAGTCAGTAGCCAGAGGTGACCAGTGGGGCAAAGATCCTTGGTAATTACTATACAAATAACAGGAGATCTCTGGGCCAAACACCCGACGGTCCCCTGACAGTCCTGACAGTCGGCGGGCACGGTGCCAGGGGGCACCCAGGTTTCCCCTAGACTCCCTTGATGACGCCATCTCAGCGTTGCAAGCCTCGGCGGGGAGGCCAAGCCAAAACAAAGGCCCACAAATCCAATTCTGGAAAGAAACATTAGGACCTCAGGAAACCCCCTGCCCATTGTTTTGCTTCCTTCATTAGGGCTTGTGTCAACAGTCGGGGCCGGGGACACGTGTGCCGTGGTTTTTCGCTCGGCCACTCCCAGCCGGACCTCTGACCCGATGTGTTTGGACAGATTGTTTGAAATCCCACCGCGCTAATTTACAGGTGTCGCATTAACGGGTGTATTTGAGACTCCCATATCTACGCAGACACACACATACACACACACACACGTCTATCCACCTGTAACTGGTGGGGCTTAAATAAACAGTAGCGCTTAATATGATTCACTATGGGAATTGGTGCACTTGTGCACTTGTAGTCAACAAAAAATCCATTGTTGTGAGGATATTTAGGAATTTTATTAAGGGACAGTGCTGTCATTTAAACATAAACCACTGAAAATTTGGTATTTTGATGCACAAAGATGCACAAATTGGGGTTAGATTTACACTGAAAGAACCCACAAGGCTAACGATCCAGACCAGAGAGGGAAGACCAAGCCTCTCTGGCTCTCCAAAATCAGAAAACGTAGGCTATGAATGTGTTTTCAAGACAGAAGAATTAAAATTTCTTTAAGCTAATAAAAATGTAGACGGACCCAAGGCTAAACCAGTTTAAATTCCTTTTTTTACCTACTAATCATTGAATGTCCCATTAAACCAGTTTATCATAACTCATTCTAACAATACAATTATCCTGGTGGTCCTATGATGAGCGACTTCTTTGAGTGACCAGTATACGGGGTGGCTAATAAATAGTGCACAGCAACTTTTTACGATCAGAAATAGTTTGCATTCCAGTGGCAACTTGCCAAGATATTAGATATTAGACAGTAACCTACCATCATCCAGGTACATCTGGTCAAGCTCCTGTGGTTCTTGTTTGATGGTGACAGGCATTTCGGGTGAGGCATGTTCCTCTGCCAGCATTGCGGTCGGACTTCCGATAGTCTGGGCGGATCCAAAGCCGGGCAGATACGGGCTTTCGGCTGTCGCACCGGGCGTAGAGGGTTGGGAGGCGGGCGAAGACGAGGGACTACTGCTGGGGTACAAAGTGTGGTAGGAAGGACTGCCGAGATGTGGACTGCCCTGTGGGTGCGGCATGGTCAGGGTTGTAGACTCGGGGGAGCTCGGCATGGCCAGGCCTGTGTGTGTCGGTGGATCCTGAATGGATACCGGCATGCCTCCATGCATGGTGGAATTGGTAGGGCTGTTGCTCAGGCACTTATTGAAGGGTACGGGTGACAGATCATGGAGCTTTGGGCTGGAGCCGGGCGAGGAGCAATGGATGGGGGCAGGACGAGGTTGGCAGGGGGCATAGCCAGCCACCAAGCAGGGCTCGACTTCATCCAAAGGCATCACGGCCGGCGGTCTTTGCTGGCCGTAGTAGAGACTCGAGCGCATGGGCATCCGGGTCTCGTAGTCGTCAGCTGGTTCTGTCTTTATCATCGGAACTGCAAAGTGAGCGAGAAGTGACTTAGAGAGAGGAATGCTGGGTAAGTTAGAAGGAAGGAACTAAGGAAAGGAAATATGCAAAGGAGTAGGTGGACAGGCTGACAAGTACGTAAGGGATTGATACCCGAACCAGAACCTGCTGTCTAACTCAAATAGACTGATCAGATAAGAACTCCACAGCTGGCTCTAATAACCACACTGACTATTTTCTTTGGACTGGCTTTCACTTCTTAATATCCTATTAAACACTGTTTGGAAAAAGAGCTGCTGGAGGAGCTTTAGACCCCAGGAGCTCTGCGCTGAAGAGTCCAAAAACAGGGGCAGAAAGGAATTAGATTTTG
>NC_086012.1:3085000-3090000 GCF_030014385.1 Trichomycterus rosablanca
TGGTGCCTGCACAAAGGCACAGAGCACCATGGCGTGTCTTTCCATATGCAATACGACTCTCTGTGAGACGTCTCTGGCAGGTAAAAAGAAGCGGCCTGAGAATGCATTGAACCCCCAAAGCTCCACACACTAATCTACCACTGTCCCCAGGTTAGCCAGTAATAACAGCATTACGCTACCAAAATGCTAAACTTTAATTTGGATTTAGAGTCAGAATGAGGGTTTATTATACACATCATATCAAAGTGACGGATGCAGGACTGTCAAAATGTCAGGAGACCAAGGCTGGTCAGAAAGACAGAGACAGAGAGAAAGACAATAAACTGTTGCAGTGGGTCGACTTACCGTTGGATGGAAGGTAGGTAAAGTGCTGCGAGTGGCTTCTCTTCCTCTTCCCGTTGCAGACGTAGAAGCTAACCGAGACGGAGCTGGATATCATCTGATTGCGGTATGGGGGGATCTCCACCACCAAGGAAGTCTTCACAAAAGAAAACATACAACATGGTATGTAGTTAGAGTGGTCATTAAAACCAATAACAGCTAAAAATCCATTCATAAAATAAAATCTGAACTGGGATTTGTGCCAACTGGAAACACTGGGCACCAGGCAGCAATGCAAAGTGGACAAGCGCCAATGCAGAGCCGATCATAACGTACTCATTTTTTATGTACTTAAACCCAGGGGCAGTTTAGAGCAGGACATAGGAGGACCAGAAGGCTAAAGGTAAACCCAAGCAGGCACCAAGAGAACTTCCAACAAGTGATCAAACCCAAGTTCCCAGGAGCTACGCCAAAATGCAGCACCCACAATGGACTGCTTTTTTATTAAGTACTTTGTGACCAGTGATTTATTGTTACAACCATTAAGATGCCCAGTAGTGTGTTAAATTAGTACATAAGCATGAGTTTCAGAGTTCCTGGAGCTTCCAAAAACAGGTAGATGTTTGATTGGCTCCTGTAGATCCATCTTTCACCTCCCAAAAACAGGTAGATGTTTGATTGGTTCCTGTAGATCGATCCTTCACCTCCCAAAAACAGGTAGATGTTTGATTGGTTCCTGTAGATCGATCCTTCACCTCCCAAAAACAGGTAGATGTTTGATTGATTCCTGTAGATCGATCCTTCACCTCCCAAAAACAGGTAGATGTTTGATTGGTTCCTGTAGATCGATCCTTCACCCCCCTTAATTGCATGACTTGCATCATCATGTAGTAAGAATATTACGGCTCTGCTATAGGGGGGCGCGATCATGACGTTAGCATCAGGCTAACTCGTGACAGGCGGAGATAGGGACGGAGTGAAGGAAGCCCCTCCTGCTGAGTCGGCACACTTTTAAACAGCGGGGCTTGTCTGCAGGTCAAGGCCATTGCCATGCACTCTAATACATGTGTGTGTGTGTGTGTGTGTGTGTGTGTGTGTGTGTAACCCCACACATCATATACACACATAAACCCAGTGTGTTTTTTCCATTGTTGGTCTGGTTCTAACACCAGGCTGCCCTAAAGGCCAATTAGCATCTGGGCGCAGGGTCATGATTAGCTTAGCTGATGCAACGGTATCACCAGTGTGATGAGAAAACCACAGAATCAACGACAACGAATAATGAACACAACTGTGATCCTCTCTAACGTTACAGTTTGTACAGCTGGAGTCAAAAGTTTACATACACTGATGTAACCAACATTACACACGTCTCAAGAATTTAACCATATTATTAACAAGTCGCCCAGGTCCTGAAGAATCGTGTATTAAAATTAAAAAGAGGCCAATGCCTTTTTTTGATTTTAGTAATTGAAGTTCTAGAAACTGCTTGAAGAAGCATTTAATATTACACATGTATTAATACTTTAAATTAAATGAAAATTAAATGGAGATACATGCATCATTTTATTTGACTTAAATTATAACATTTATTATTATTATTATCATTATTATAATTATTATTAGGATTATTATACTACTAATAATTATAAATAATAATTATAAATATAATTATTATACTATTATATTAATTATTATTATATTATTATTAATTATATTATTATTAATATTTATTATCATACAATATTATATTAATATATCATTTTTTTAATAATAGAAATAAGATTATAAGTAACAATATATGTACATAAATTATTTGTTCTTATTATTAATAATAACAACAATAAAAATATAGCTTTATTATTATTATTTTATTATTATTATTACTACTTTATTATTAATACAATAATAGTATTAATATATTTATTTTTAATACATACAAATAAGATAATAACAACAATAACTATATGTACATACATTATTTATTCTAATTATTAATAATACAAATAATATAACACTATCATTATTATTATTATTATTATTATTATTATTATTAGTAGTAGTAGTAGTATTACTATAACTGGTAATATTATTTATTAATATAATAACAGTATTAATATATTTATATATTTATTTATATTAATATATTTTAATAAAAATAAGACAATAACAACAACAATATACTGTATGTACATAAATTATTTATTCTAGTTATTAATAATAACAATAATATTAATATAACATTATTATTATTGTTGTTATTATTGTTATTATTTATTATTATAATTATAGTATTAATATATGTATTTTTAATAAAAATAAAATAACAACAATAACAATATATGTACATAAAGTATTATTATTATTATTATTATTATATTAAAAATTTATATTTAATAAATTTATAAATTTTATATATTTTAATATAATAATTATAATAATAATAATAATAATAATAATAATAATAATAATTGATGCTCAGGAAAAAAGATCATTATAAATATATTACACAACAACATTCAATATTCATGTTCATTTCAGAATTTTATTAATATTATATCACCCTGCTCTGCTTGAAGCCCAAACAAAAACAGCTCCTGGGTAAAGACACTAGAATCCACCCCAAACACCCCCCCCCCCCCCACACACACAAACACAAACAAACACACTCATACACACAAACCTGCACAAAAACACACAAACTGACAGATGCTGATTCTCCTTATTTAAGTCCGTATGTTGTTTTGCCTCGGAGTGTGTGTGTGTGTGTGTGTGTGTTCTTTTTGTATTTCTATTTTGAACGACAACAGATGAGCTCTGTGTGTGTCATGTGTAAGCACAAACAGAGCTTCAGGTGTGTATCCAGGACCCAACTAATCTAATGGCTTACAAAAACTATGTGGGTGAATGTGGGTTCGGGGGGGGGGGGGGGGGACTTTTGGTCATAATTTATAGTCTTTTTAATACAGTAATAAATAAAAATGATGGAAGTGTTTGATAAAGTGAAAATCATGATTCGAAATAGAGCTCTAATGCTTTTAACGCTCGGGATAACAAGCTCGATGAGAAGAGCCGTGCGCGTGTGTTCGTGTTTAGGGTCTATAGTGGAAAAACAGGATACAATGAGCGGTAATTTGAGTCGCCGAGGTGCGGCCGGAGACCTGTAAATTGGTGAAAAGATCTCTTAGTATTGCACAAGCTAATCAGCGGTTTCTTTTACAGGGGGTAATAAATAAGCAGAGGTTACATCAGGGGGAGAGAGTGTGTTTAATTAAGTCTTGCATCATGAAAATACTGTCTTAGACTCAAAGTTATGTTTTATTATTGAAATATGACGTGTCAACTCAGAAATGCCACCTTTAAAAGAAGGTGGAAGCATTCTGGGTCTTGGTTCTCTTTAGGTTTAGTGGTTAGAGTTCTTAGTGACAGTTTCCTGAGTCCTGCTTATTAAAGGTTTATTTAAGGCACTGGGAGATCTGCGGTTAAGGTACTGGACTAGTCATCAGAAGATTGTTGGTTCAAGTTTATTTTATTTTATTGGGATTTTGAGGACAGGTAGTTACTAATATCATATTCAGCATTTTGCAGACGCTTTTATCCAAAATAACTTACAGTACTGTGACAGTATACCATCTAAGGGCCTTGCTCAAGGGCCCAACAGTGACAACCTGGCAGTGGTGGGGCTTGAACCAGTGACCTTTCGATTACTAGTCCAGTATTTTAACCAAAAGGCTACAACTGTCCAGTCTCAGTCATGGACAATTTTGTGTCTGCAGTTCACCTCACTTGCACGTGTTTGGACTGTGGGAGGAAACCGGAGCTCCCGGAGGAAACCCAAAGAGAAAAACCCAGGCTGCTTTACCTGGGAATTAAACCCAGGACCTTCTTGCTGTGAGGTGACAGTCTTACCTACCGAGCTACTATGCCGCCCTATTGGTTCGAGTCCAACCACTGTCAAGTTGCCAATGTTGGACCCTTGAGCAGGACCCCTAATCCATCTGCTAAATGCTGTAAAAGTTTGAGTCCCTACATCGTTTCTTTTGCCACAAGTGTAAACCAGTTTAAATTTGATTATTTGAATATAAAACAGCACAATTTGACTGATTATTTAATTAACACAGAAGTGTTTTTACTTACAGATTTGAGAGAATCCTTGTCGACTTTGGCTTCTGACTCCCAGACCTGGTGTCCATCTGAAAGAGCAATAAATAATAACATTAATTAAATAAGCCTACGAGACACATAATTACTCACATATATACACAGACCAGGCATAACATTATGACCACTGACAGGTGAAGTGAATAACACTGATTATCTCTTCATCACGGCACCTGTAAGGGGGGGGTATATCAGGCAGCGAGTGAACATTTTATCCTCAAAGTTGATGTTAGAAGATGGCTAGACGACTGGGTCAGAGCATCTCCAAAACTGCAGCTCTTGCGGGGTATTCCTGGTCTGCAGTGGTCAGTATCTATCAAGAGTGCTTCAAGGAGGGAACAGTGGTAAACCGGCCAAGGCTCACTGATGGCTGGCCCTGTGTGGTCCGATCCAACAGACGAGCTATTGTAGCTCAAACTGCTGAAGAACTTCATGCTGGTTCTGATTGAAAGGTGTCAGAATATGGGGCTGCAAAAGGGGGGCCAACACAATATTAGGAAGGTGGTCATAATGTTATG